>NC_142932.1:110814693-110977193 GCF_046866305.1 Octopus bimaculoides | reverse complement strand
TTTACAGGTGCACCAGCACCTGTAAAGGACAAGCCTGTATGTATGGATGACATCAATTTTACTTAGCTTGACATGTCTTAACAAGTACAGCAATTCACCGCATCTCCCAGTCCCTTGTCATTTCCTCAATGACGCCCAGCATCTGAAGATCCTTTCTCACCACTTCATCCCATGTCTTCCTGGGTCTACTCCTTCTACAAGTTCCCTTCACAATTACAGCTCAGCACTTTTTTATGCAGCTGTCCTCATCCATACACATCACATGATCAAACCAGTCTTCTCTCCTGCACACAACATCTGATGCCTCTTATGTCCAGTTTCCCTCTTAAATCCTTTATACTCTGTTGTTTTATTCAACATGGTTTCGTGTGACATTATTTATTGATATAGATGAGAGTATCAAAAGTGAGTAGACTTTTAAATGAATTAACAAGAATATCAATTTTTAGGTGGTGCTCCAGCATGGCCACAGTCAAATGACTGAAACAAGTAAAAGAGTATATTTCTACTAGGCATTTTTATTGATTACTAAGTCGTCGTCATCATCATTGTTGTTTAACGTCTGTTTTCCATGCTGGCATGGGTTGGATGATTTGACTGAGGTCTGGAAAGCCAGCAGCTGCACCAGGCTCCAATCTGATCTGGCAATGTTTCTACGGCTGGATGCTGTAGCTCTGCTATATCCTTATGGATAAATGAATACACTGCAACAGTGTAATAACAATATAATCGAAACAAACGGCAGTAACCACACGGACTGTAACAACAATCTTTTAAGAACCGACAATCCAACAAGCTAACTCGAACTGTAAACTTTTAATTCCAACTTTGAACTATCAACACACGAACTGTGAAACCTGCACTAACTACTTCACTTATTCAGGCCGCTACTATTGACATGTAGTGGTCTAGTCCATACTTGCCAGGGGGCGTTGTACACTTGCACAACAAGTTTAATACTTACTTGTTCATTGAGTACCTCGAGGGCAACTTTGTAGTACTCATGTTGAATATAATGACTTATTACTCTCTCAAAATCTGAAAAATAAAAGTAAAGAAATACTTTGATGGTCTCTTTAAATGTCAAATGACAACCACGGTAAAGTAAGTTACTGAATCTATCACACATCTATTTACTCTTGAATTGTCCAATTATAATTGTTATAAGGACGGCGAGCTGGCAGAATCGTTAGCACACTGGGCAAAAGGCTTAGCAGCATTTCGCCTGTCTCTACATTTTGAGTTCAAATTCTGCCGAGGTTGACTTTGCCTTTTATGCTTTCAGGGTCGATAAATTAAGTACCAATGGAACACTGGGGTCGATGTAATCGACTAGTCCCCTCACCCAAAATTGCAGGCCCTGTGCCTATAGTAGAAAGGATTATCATTATTATCATTATTATCATTATTATTATTATTACTATTACTATTAATAAGAGTTATGGATAATATGTAAGAATGGATAAAATAAAAAAATGACTGGTAAGAATACATACACACACAAACACAAATATGTTTTGAGCTTGAAAGATTGCAGGATAGTACATGGCATGCTATATAAGCTTGTCTGAATACTGTACTATCAGAGCATGAAACTTCTGGTGGTTCACATCTAAATTCCATCATCATCATCATTTAATGTCCATTTTCCATGCTGGCATGGGCTGGATGCTCAGGAGCTGGCAAGTTAAAAAGCTGTGCCAAACTCTGTCTGCTTTGGCACGATTTCTACATCTGGATGCCCTTCCTAATACAAACATGTTTATCAAATTATATAGATTCTTTATTCTTTTGTTTCAGTTATTTGACTGCAGCCATGCTGGAGCAGTGCCTTTAGTCGAACAAATCAAGCCCAGGACTTATTCTTTGTAAGCCTAGTACTTAATCTATTGGTCTCTTTTGCTGAACCGCTAAGTTACAGGGATGTAAACACACCAGCATTGGTTGTCAAGCAATGGTGGGGGGACAAACACAGACACAGACACACACGATGGGCTTCTTTCAGCTTCTATCTACCAAATCCACTCACAAGGCTTTGGTCAGCCCAAGGCTACAGTAGAAGAATGCTAGCCCAAGGTGCCATGCAGTGGGACTGAACCCAGAACCATGTGGTCAGGAAGCAAGCTTCTTACCACACAGCCATGCTGTGCAACCCATGCTAGCATGGAAAGTGGACGTTAAACGATGATGATGATGATGATGATGATGATGATGATGATGATGATGATGATGATGATTTAAAATTATAATTTAGGGTATCTAAGAGATACCGCCACGCTGAAAATAGCAGTTAAATCTTGACTCTAAACCACAATAAATGTTCATGTAGCACCAGTGCTACATGAACATTTATTGTGGTTTAAAGTCAAGATTTGACTGCTATTTTCAGAGTGGCGGTATCTCTTAGATACCCCAAATTATAATTTTAAATAATTGTTACCTTTGATTGTTTTTATTCCCATGCTGGCCACTTGATAAAATCGATAATTAAATATCGATCTTATCCTTATTTATTTATATATATATATATATATATATATATATATATATAAAATTAAAATGATAGAAGTTGAAAGGTCTGAATGAAAAGACTACAATTAAAAAGTTTTTTGTGACGAGAAGGAAGCGTGGATAAACATAACTTAAACATTGGAGGTAAATTTGAAACACAAGAGCAAGAGTTGTCAAATATTTTCATACCATCGAAGATTTTAGTTTGGAATAGAAATAGAAAAGAAGTAGGAGGGGGAGATCTTGATTAAAAAGTAAAAACGTATTATAAAGAACAATAAAATGGAACTTGTTTTATTACACAGTGATATTCACACTTAAATATTGATTTTAAATTTTGGCACAAGGCCAGCTATTTGGGGGGAGGAGGCAAGTTGATTACATTGATCTCAGCACTCAACTGGTACTTATTTTACCAACACCAGAAGGATGAAAGGCAACGCCAACCTCGGTGGAACTTGAACTCAGAATCTAAAAACAGATGTAGTGTCACAAAGCATCTTGCCCAGTGTGCTAACGATCCTGTCAGCTCGCTGCCTTATTCACACTTAAACACTGCAATTTAAATGTGAATGTCATTTTTAAAAAAATAAAAAAAAATCAAGGAAATTTAGCTTTCTATTCAGTAAAAAATAAATTGATAAATAGTAATATTCGGAGCTACTTTAACATGGTTGCCTGAGCGAACTCTACTGCGATTTTTTAACCCCAAGAGAACACCTCTAGCTGGTTAACGATGCACAGCTGCCTCTGATAAAATTGGGAGCAGGGGAGCGAACCCCTAAAATCTCCTAATCTCTTAGATTAAATAAATTTAAAAAACTTCAAAACTGATTACTATTAAATTGGAGTTTGAACAAGAATTAAAACTAGGGTTGATATTTAAATGTTTTCATGATGTTAAGAAAATGAAATGAAATTTAAAAAACAAAACAAAAAGACATAATTACCTTTCATTAACCTGGCAAAATACATCAAGTCTTCAACATCACCATGGCTAGCAATCAGGTCATAAATAACTTGCCGGTTGTTACATACACATTCCTGAAAATATATTGTTGTATTAGACAGTTGACCTTTGACACAGATTTAGTTTCCAACCTGCTTGTTTCTATACAATGACTCTACTACATCAGTCAGATTATGGGTTTACATATAATTGAGGTTGCAATTCCATATTGGAAAAAATTAAGTTTTAACTAAGTAATCATCTCTGTAAATTGAATTTGTATGATTTAGTTGATTGTGTGCAGGTATGGCTGCATGGTGAACAAGTTTGTTTTGCAACCATGTGGATTTGGTTTCAATCCAACTGCATGGCATCTACGGCAAGGGTCTTCTACTATAGCCTTGGGCTGACCAATGTCTTGTCAGTGAAATTTGGTAGTCAGAAATTGTATGGCTGGCTGGCTGGCGTGAGTTTGACTTTTTATCTCATTGATATTGCTATGGTGGTATTGATAGTGGAGGCGCAATGGCCCAGTGGTTAGGGCAGCGGACTCTCGGTCATAGGATCGCGGTTTCGATTCCCAGACCGGGCGTTGTGAGTGTTTATTGAGCGAAAACACCTAAAGCTCCACGAGGCTCTGGCAGGGGATGGTGGCGAACCCTACTGTACTCTTTCACCACAACTTTCTCTCACTCTTACTTCCTGTTTCTGTTGTGCCTGTAATTCAAAGGGTCAGCCTTGTCACACTGTGTCACGCTGAATATCCCCGAGAACTACGTTAAGGCTACACGTGTCTGTGGAGTGCTCAGCCACTTGCACGTTAATTTCACGAGCAGGGTGTTCCGTTGATCGGATCAACTGGAACCCTCGACGTCGTAAGCAACGGAGTGCCAACAACTGGTGGTATTGATTATGTCCCCCATAAACAACATGTTTGGCAGGGCTCAATATGACAACAACAGTATAAACCACCTGACATGAAAGACAAGCAAGGACTGACATTAGAAAGGGCATCCAGACAGAAAATACTGCCTCAAGAAGTCTTGCACAGCCCACATTAACATGGGCAACATAAACTTAAGGACAATGATTTCGAGATGATGGAAATGCAATAGCTGATAGGAATCAAAATGGTTTCCAATACCTAACAGAATCAATAAAAAGAACCACTGTATCAAAGTGTTAAAATTCCATGAATTAAAAATCTTTTAGTGGAAGATGAAATGTTTCATCAAATAAAAGCATATACAATTATAACAAAGAAATTATTTACTTTAATAATACTTTGGTTTAGAAATTGGCAAAATTCTTTTTGAAGATTTTGGTACGGGGAATCTTTCTCGTCATTTTGTTCCTTGAGTTCTCCAAGTTGATTCAAATAAATTTCAGTCAGCCATGTGACAAGCATTGTCATCTGAGTACGGTCCTACAAACAGACATGTTTCAGTGAAAAATTATTTGAAGCGATAATGCAACTGAAAACATTTAAAAACATCTTATAGATAAGTTTGACTCAAGTAATATTAAGAGAGAATAAAAACAGACATTTGATATAGCTTCTTTAATTCTTAACTTCTGTATTGGTAAACAGTCATATAAAAAGGTTGATATATAAACCTTAAAAAGGCTTGCTATACAGACCCTGTCCGTAAAATTGTTGGCTAGAACTATGACTTCATTCACACATTATTTTGCAAGGTTTTGCTTAATGGAATATATTCATAATTAGTAATTAATCAATTAATTAATTTTTTGGCTCTTGAAATGTTCTTAATTGTATTTATTACCACTACGATATGATTATTATTAATATTTTTAATGTCCATTTTTCCATACTGATAAGAGTTGAACAAACTCTAATTAACAATTATTTTTATTTATATTTTTTAGCTAAAGCATGTCTTGTAAATTTAGAAATAATTTTATTAATATTTATTTCTATATTTTTAGCTAAAATCATAAAAGTATTTTGCATCTATAAATTGCACGGTCATGACTATGGTGATGAAGCTTGCTTTGCAACCTTGAGGCTCTACATTCAGTCCTAATGTACAACACCTTGGGTAAATGTCTTCTACTGCAGGCAGGATTTCATACCTTGTGATTGGAATTGATAAATAGAAACAGAGAAGAAACCTGAGGGGATCGAATAAATAGTGGCAAATTAACTAAGAAGCATCTTTGTGTCTCTTTCGCTAAACAGAACACTCAGAAAAATTTCAGGTAATTCAAATGGTCAATTCAGCTGGAATATCACCTGATGGGATAGTGACTGTTTAACACTATGAAGTCACATAGCGTTACCTAATAAATTATGGAATGGATTCGTATCTGTATTAAACCACACTACTGAAACGCATGTAGTGATGTTTTAAACTCTTTAAACATTTCTGTTTACTATATATATATATATATATATATATATACACACACACACACACATACACGTGTGTGTGTGTGTGTGTGTGTGTGTGTGTGTGTGTGTGTGCACAGATGCCATACCACATGTTCTAATCAATACTGTCTGAGTGAAAACACTGTTTTTGTTTACAATCTTTGATAAGCAAAAAGTCTTGTAGTTTCAACTTTTGATACATGGAAACTTTTCCCTTACTGGGAAAACTGGTAAAGGCTGGCAACAGGAAGAACATTTGGTTATAGAAACTCTGCCTCAACAAGTTTCATCATCTAATCCATACCACCATGAAAAAATGGACATAAAATTGAATGAACAAATGAATCAACATTGATAATTTACCAAAGCACATTCAAACATGTATAATTAAAAGGTTTAATAATTTTAAAAAAATCTAAACATTTCACTCTCCCTGTAAAAATCAATTTCCAAACTGAGAAAAGCAATATCATTATACTGTATTTGCTCAAGTATAAATTGTACAATTACATGATTTTAACTGAAAAAAATTGGCTGTGACATATACATGGGGCAAAGCTAAAACTATGAAGGGAGAAAATTTTGTACTAAGTTTTAACACTAAATTAAGAGGACAACAAACGTGCAAGTAAATACAGTAAAGTCCAGAACATAAACTGCTAAAATATTAGAACAAATTTACACTTACCTGGACCCTAAGACTGTTCAGTTTCTGTGTAAGGAAAGCTTTTAGAGGTTCTTTATCTTCAAGATTAATAAACCTTAATGCAATTTCCTCAAAAGAACTTTGTGTGTTAGCGTACATGACAGCACTTTCTTTATATCTACGTAAGAAGTAGGAACAAGTATTAAGACAAACATTTTAAAAATCAGTTAAGAACTTATATAAAACACAAATGTTGCTCAAATAGTTTCTGGTTAAATTCCCTTTAGGGATACCATAAACTCTAAAGGGATTTCAAGGGTTAGTGTTTAGTTGCTGTTCAATAGATGACAGATAAAATCTTTTCTGATGAGGCTCATGAACTTAACAGTTAATATCTTATACATTTGTTCTTTTTGCTTCAACTTATTTTATTTCAAAATAATATGGTATTAAAAGCATTAGATGTTAGTATACAAGATAACTTAGTCATGGAATGATGGAAAAACTAGAAGAAGAAGTAGTGATATAGTAATCGGTGTTAGCAGAAATACAAATAGTCAAAGTAAGAATGAACCCTTTTGGCATCAACCCATCTGAGACTGTTCCTGGTTCTAGGGTACAAACTTTCTGTTTTAAAGTAATTTCAATAAAAATTTCTCATTAGAATTTCATGTTAATTTATGTTCAAAACATCAGCTTGATAATATGAAAATTATTTCACTCTATTTTCATCATTTTTGAAATTAATTGAAATAGAGTATTTCAACAGAAATCATCTTCATCATTTATTGTCTATTGTCCATGCTAGCATGGCTTAGCTGGTTTGACAGGAATTGCTAAGTTGGAGAGCTGTACTAGGTTCCAGTCTGATTTTGGCTTGGTTTCTACAACTGGATGCCCTTCCCAATGTCAACAGTTCCAACAGTGTAGTGGGTGCCTTTTACATGTCGTTGACACTGGTAATAATTATGATTTCACTTGGTTTGACGAATCTTCTCAAGCACAGCAAATCATCAAAGGACTCAGTCACTTGTCATCACTTCCATGACACCCAACACTCGAAGATCATGCTTCACACTACCTGGTTCCATATCTTCCTGGGTCTACCTCTTCTACAGCTTCCCTCCAGTTAGAGATTGGCACTTCTTTACACAGCTGTCCTTGTCCATACACATTACATGACTGTACTAGCACAGTTATCTTCCTTGCACACCGCAGCAGATGCCTCTTATGCCCAGTTCTTCTCTCAAGATGCTTACACTTTGTTGAATGTGCACACTGACATTGTACATCCAGCAAAGCATACTAGCTTCATTACTTACAAGCTTTCACATGTCCTCTGCAGTCACAGCCCTTGTTTCACTGCCATGTTGTATAGCTGTTCAAACATAGGCATCATACAATATGCTTTTCACTCTGAGAGAGAGGCTCTTTGTTATCAACAAAGGTAGGAGCTCTCTCAACTTTGCCCAGCCTATTCTTATTCTAGCAGCCATGTTCTCGGTACATCCACCTCCACTGCTGACTTGGGTCATTTAGATAGGGGAAGCTATCAATTACTTCTAGGTACCCCCACCTGCCATTTCATGGAGTCTATTTTCTGTACATTTCTTTTTTTTTTTAATGCCCACAAGGGGCTAAACGTAGAGGGGACAAACAAGGACAGACAAATGGATTAAGTCGATTACATCGACCCCAGTGCGTAACTGGTACTTAATTTATCGACCCCGAAAGGATAAAAGGCAAAGTCGACCTCGGCGGAATTTGAACTCAGAACGTAACGGCAGACGAAATACTGCTAAGCATTTCGCCCGGCATGCTAACGTTTCTGCCAGCTCGCCGCCTTCATTTTCTGTACATTTCTAGTGTTTATTGTACCTGTACATCTGTCACATACAAAAACTATTTTCCCTGTTAACCTTCCTCTGATATTGCTATACCTCTTGTGCTCATAGCCTGCACTGGGTACATGTTATGGAGTTTCTACCTACACCTTTCCTACATATCGAGCAGGGCCATCTATCTGAAGGGATTTGTGATTTGTCTGCTTTCCTACTTACTAAGATTTGGGTTTTTGCTAAATTAATTCTAAGGCTCTTTGTTCCAGACCTTGCTTTCACACCTGAAATTTTTTTGCTCCAGTTCTGGTAGTGATTCAGCTAAAAGAACAAGGTCATCATCAGCATAAAAGAATTCCCAGGGGCAGTCTGATTTAAATTCTTCTGTTATTACCTGGAGAACTATGATGAACAGTGAGGAGAGGGGTCAGAACTGATCCTTGATGAACTACTTATGCACTGAATTCATTGCTAACCGTCACCTTGTTGACAGCATCCCTGCACATGGTTTGTACAGCTCTCACTAATTGTCAACTATCCTTAGTTACTGCATTGACCAACAGATAAGGGAGAAGAGGACCCTGTTGAAGGCTTTCTCCATGTCAACAAGAACCAAGTACAGAGGTTTATTTTTGGCTAGGTACTTCTGCAGCTGCCTTACCAGGAATATAGCATCAGTGGTGCTTCTCTCTGGCACAAAACTAACCTGCATCTCATCCAGACTAACACAAACACTTTGGAAAAGGTCAGAACAACAGAATTTACAGTTCTTTCTTGTGCTTAAATAATTTTTAATATTAATCATCATCATCATCATCATCGTTTAACGTCCGCTTTCCATGCTAGCATGGGTTGGACGATTTGACTGAGGACTGGTGAAACTGGATGGCAACACCAGGCTCCAATCTAAATTTGGCAGAGTTTCTACAGCTGGATGCCCTTTCTAATGCCAACCACTCAGAGGAATGCATTAAAGTGGTGAGCTGGCAGAATCATTACCACGCTGGACATTTTGTTCGCTCTTACATTCTGAGTTCAAATTCTGCTGAAGTCAACTTTGTTTTTCATCTTTCTTTCAGGGCCAATAAAATAAGTACCAGTTGAGCAATGGGGGTGATGTAATCAACTTATCCCCTGGCCCAGACTTGCTGGCCTTGTACCAAAATTTGAAACCAATATTAATGAATGCATTTGGGAACAGTATCCAAGTTCTCATAGGGGTGATGCCACCACATTTCTTCTGAATAAATGGTGTGTTGATAAATAGAATAGTCAATCTTGCTCATTAACACATACACAGAAAAACAACTCTTAAATGAACTGGTATGAATTGATAATAATTAAACTAGAACTTACCTTTTTAAAGAAAAAAGATGGTCTGCTTCTTTAGTCAATACTTCGTCTAATTGCATCCTATTGTCCTAAAATAAGAAGAAAACTCATAGTGATATGTTGATGATGGGGTACAACTGAAACACTGCTAAAAATAGCCTTTTGTTGTTTGTTACTTTAGTATAACTTGTATTGGTTACTATATTTACAATAATTTGTATTCTGATTTGCTTTGGTGAAACCTTCTGTTGAGTTCACTTAGGATAGGACAGAAAACAGGCTATTACTAGACACATTAAACCACATGAAGCATGGGCAACTACTTTCAAGTCATCATTAGGTAACCCTCGTTTGTAGTTTTGTAAAAAAAATATATTTGGTGTATATTACAGAATTTACATTAGTAAAATATTGAACTGATCCAAGAGAGACAAAGGTGAGATTAAGTAAAATTAACAAAATCAATGATAAGGATTGAAGCATGTTTCAAGCTACAAGACGCCATCAGCATAATATAGCTTTGATGATCAGATGACAAATAGCTTTACTGGTAGCAAAAGAGTTATGAATAATTTTTAGCCCTCTTATTTGTGTAATAGAAAAAAATTTTTTTTATGGGAAATAACTCAAATGAACTACTGATGAAAAAACAAATCAGAATATTAATTGTGGTAAACATGGCAACCAGTTTATTGAAATTTTCCTCTTAATTGGAGAAAGAAAACAGAAAATTAGCAGTAATTTTCAATGACTCTCAAAGGTAGGAAGGAAATCATTTCAAGAAATTAAGAATTGGTCACTCAAAGTTTATTTATATCCCAAGGGTAAAGAACAGCCTATGCTATGACAATGAGATTAAAGAGACTGAAACATGTCTGTGGTTGTCTCTTACTTACAAACAATGATCAGACTTTTCTCTCCCCATGTAAATTAACTTCGAGGGACATACTATTCATGATCACTATGTTTGTAGGAAATATCTATTTTAAATCATAAAAACAATAATCTTAAACCTTTTACCACTCTGCATCAGATGCATTATTATGACCTCAAATGTACCTTTATGATTTGTTAAGATAATACCTGAATTTTTAAACAAGATGTGAAAATAATTAAAAAACATTATTACTCGACAATATTCTTTAGCTTGGTCAAATTTGCCTTGGTCAAGATAGATCCGCCAGACATCCCTGCAAAAAATTTTTTTAGATATATAGCTAATACAATAAACTGAAAAGAATTTAAAAAACCTTTATATAAATAATGTATGCAAATGAAACACTTAAAAATATAAATGAAAATAATGATATTAAAAATAACTTGATAAGAATGAATTGCTTAGTAAATTACAAAATAATTTTGGAAAATGATGAAATGATTAGAATTGTTAGACACATCTAACTCACTATCTTTACAAACTACTTTATGTTTTAAATAGTCCAGGGTCTTCATTTGATATATGTACCTTGCCTCTAAAAAATCCTGTATATCTAATATTTGGATTATTTTTGTCCCACAGTATGTTCTGTACATCTATTACTTGCACTGAAGACAAAACACCAAGTTACTATCAACACCCTTCTTATATACAAAGTAAGGTATTTTCTAGATAGTATTGGTTTTTGAAGTTTCAACATATAGCTATAGACCTTGCTATATCTAATTTCCTAATACAAAGAAAGCCCACTGTCGGACATGGAAAAAATGGTTATGTTGATTTGGTGCTAGTTGCAGAAGAGGTTATTTAGAAAAAGGAAATAATATAACAAGGATGGCTATTGATAGCAGGAAATGATGTTTATAGTGAAATTTTTTATCTTTCACTTGTTTCAGTAATTGAACTGTGGCCATTCTGGGACACTACCTTGAAGGGTTTAGTTGAAAAAAATCAACCCAGTACTTTCCTTTTTGTTTTAAGTTTTGTTCTTGCTGTATCAGTCTCTCTTGCAGAACTGCTAAGTTACAGGTTTGTAAGCAAATGAATACTGGTTGTCAAAGGAGTGGCCAGGGACAGGTAGACAAACACACAATTATGTGTGCGTGCGTGTGTGTAAGACATGGGACAAGGTGGTGAAGCATGATCTTCAAACGCTGGGCTTCACAAAGGCAATGACAAGTGACTGGCACCTTTGGCAATATGCTTTGCTTGAGAAGACCCCATCAAACCAAGTGAAATCATAGTCATGGCCGATGCTGGTGTCACGTAACTGGCACGTAAAAAGCACCCATTACACTCTTGGAGTGGTTGGTGCTAGGAAGGGCGTCTAGCCTTAGAAACTAAGGCAAATCAGATTGGTACTTGGTGTAGCCCTCCAGCTTACCAGTTTCAGTCAAACTGTCTAACCCATGACAGCATGGAAAGCAGACACTAAATGATGATGATGATGATACAGCCAGAAGAGATATATATAAGAACAAATTGTACAAGCATATGTCTGATAATAAAAAACAAAATGAATTCTGAAATTAAACATAAACCAAACATAAAGGTAGCACCTCAAGATGGCCAGAGCCTCTTACTGAAACCAATATAAGAATAAAAGAATATATATTTAGGTTGTAGTTATGCAAAAAGGAATCGAACAATATAAGAACAAACCTGTACTCCTGGTTAACTTTATAACTATAGATGTGTTGGGAAGTGTATGCCCAAATATTTCCAGACACAGGATCTTTACACAGTCCAATGAATTTTCCAACCCTCTGAAAACATGAAAACAAAAGCTGATGAGTTAAAATGAAAGTTGTTCCTTCTACTACTACATCTCTTTATAATTCAGTAATCCTATTTTTATTCTCCACAGCCCCTCTCCACTCAATTTACCCCTCCACCCCATCCTCACCGGCTTCTCCTTCACTTCCTTCTCCCTCTCTCTCACTCAGTTTCTCAGACATGAAATATGTTTGCTGTCTTTCATTTATTTCTCTTCTGATAGGTTTAAACTGAAGGCAAACTCTGCTTGCAATGTTGGACAATCCATTCCTCATGGCAATTTCACAGTACTTTTTCTGGTGCTTTTACCAAATAAACAAAACAAATCTATCTTAAAATTATCTACTCTATAATCTAACAAATACTAATATATCAAAATAATATTCAGTCTCAAAAACAAATTTGTTTGCTGTAGTGACACCAAAACTTCTGAAATGCTAAAATATGAAGTTTAGACAGCTAGTCCAGTGGAAGCCATATATATATATATGTATATATATATATATATATATACATATATATATATATATATACATATATATATATATATATATATATACATATATATATATATATACATATACATATATATATATATATATATATATATACATATACATATACATATATATATATATATATATATATATATATATATATATAGAGAGAGAGAGAGAGAGAGAGAGAGAGAGAGAGATATGAATTGCTACACTACACTTTAGACTACCATGTGCGATGTTTGACAATCATTATTTCAATGTTTGCCTTGCCATGCTTGCATGGTTGGACAGAGTTTATTGAGGCAGATTTTTTTTTATGGCTGGATGCCCTTCCTGTCACCAACCCTCATCTGTTTCTAAGCAAGGTAATATTTTTCCATGGCCAGACATACTTTTGTGGAATATTCAAAATGAAAGCTAATACTTGTGTCTACATATCCAACTGCTGTAAATTTAAGTGGAGTTTATTGAATTTTCTCAACAGCAATCAAAAACGTTCACACATAGCAGAAAGTAAATGGAAGTAATAAATGAAGGGATAGCTAGAAATATGTCTTAACAAATATTCTTACTATCAAAAAGGACCTTTACAAAATTAGATTAAATATCAAGTTGAAAGTAATTTTATTTTAAACTGATAAACATAGGATTTGATTTTTACCGTGAGAAAATTTCAAAATTGTTTTTTCTTTTTTTTTTTTAAATGAAGGAATGAAGTGAAAAGACAAAGAGACACTGACCTCTGGAAATACATCATCATAAATCAGTTGCTCATTAAGAAGGCACACTGCTTTCATCCTGAAGAAGAAAATATGGACAAATCCAAATGATTCTTAGATATTTTTTATCATTGCAGTTTAACTCTTTAGCATTCAGATTACTGTATCAAATGTAATGCTTATTAATTCGCATTTTATAAAAATTAGTCATGTATTATCTAGTAGCTTAGAGATTTTGAAGATGTGACTGTTTAGAATGATATTTTAGGGCAGGTGTGGTATGCTGGATCTGGCCAGTTTAAACATAAAACAGGTAGAACATTTGGGTTGGATATCACCTGTTTAAATGCTAAAGGGTTAAAATACCTTATTACAAGAATATGGAAAGTGAAACTATCTACTTTACCCATATATTGCTGCAACTTCTCTTCAAAGTAGAGTTCTTTAGATACCATACACTTATACAGTAGGCAAAGTATTCAAAATAAATATTTTCAATGTACTTACTATATTCACCAAGGAGCATTATAAAATAAGCTTAGGTTTCCTTCACATAGATCTCAGCTATCTTAATTCTGATTAAAACATATGAAAACAGAAACAAATTTTCTTATTCTCTTCTCCTTAAAATATGTTCAAATATCACCTTTATATTAATTAATTCTGTAGATTAATATAACTTAATAAGAGTTTTTAACAGAAATATACTTTTGTCTATTCTGCTAATTCTTAAGAACCAGAATGGATCTATTAAATAACTGCTTTAATGTCAAGATTGTCACTGATCTGAAATGGTTACCTAAACAGAGATTTACATTTCAGGATGTTCATGACATTTATTGGCAAACAAATGCAATTATAAAATAAATTTCATTGCAAAAAGAGACAAGAGAGAAAAAAATGACTTTCTCATAAAAGCCTTTCAATATGTCATGTCAGACTGTTTCCTTTCAATTTTAGTTTATTTTACTATAATTCATCATAATCATCATCGTTTAACGTCCGCTTTCCATGCTAGCATGGGTTGGACGATTTGACTGAGGACTGGTGAAACCGGTTGGCAGATTTGGCAGAGTTTCTACAGCTGGATGCCCTTCCTAACGCCAACCACTCAGAGAGTGTAGTGGGTGCTTTTACGTGTCACCTGCACAAAGGCCAGTCAGGCGGTACTATATATATTATCACTGTAAAAATAGTTCATGCCAACAAAAGCAGATACTACCGCTAACAGGCATATAAATAAACCTTATTTTGAATGGCTGCAGGCCCTAATAATGCCTGTATAGTTAAAGCTCTAATATAGTTTGTATTTATACTAAATAACATGCTATAAGCATGTTTATAGAGAATTTTTCTTTTGGCGAATTTTGAGCTGTTTAGTTTAGTGTTCTTGTAATATTTAAAACAAAATCTAATTAATTATAACGTCCTCTTTAAAGGAAAAAGTTTTGCTTGGTCGTCATCATCATTTAACGTCTGTTGTCCGTGTTGGCATGCTGGAAGGCTGCACCAGACTCCAGTATGATCTGGTATGGTTTTTTATGGCGGGATGCCCTTCCTAATGCCAACCACTCCAAGAGTGTAATGGGTGCTTTTACGTGCCATTCCCATGACACCAGGGTGCTTTTACATGCCACTGGTATCTGCCATGACTGCGATTTTGCTTGGCTTGATGGGTCTTCTTCTCAAGCACAACAAAATGCCAAAGGTCTTGGTCATTGCCTCCATGAGGCCAATGAAATTAATGTGAATAAGCAATATAAAAAAAGCCTATACAAATTAATATTGGTTTCAAATTTTGGCACAAGACCAGCAATTTAGGGGGCAGGGTAAGTTGCAATACATTGACTCCAGTGCTCATCTGGTACTTATTCTATCAAATCAAAAAGGATGAAAGGCAGTCGACCTAAGTGGAATTTGAATTCAGACTGTAAAGATGGACAAAATGCCACTAAGCATTTTGCCTGGCATGGTGACAATTCCGCCAGCTCGCCACCTTAAATCTACAAATTAATATTAACTCAACTATTAATATACAAAACACTTCCCTTATATTAGATTTGAAGGTGTTATTATACACTGGGCTACTAATAAAGATTTCATCCATGTAGTGAATCTAGGGTGTCAGTTTGGAAGACACCATCTCCAAATTCCTGTATTAACAGGAAGCTTACAAAACTTTCATCAATCCTATAGGGTTAAGCTGTACTGCTTCATCTATTCATAGCTATCTAGATTGAGTTTTTTTATTTTTTGAATAGAGTACCTTGACTTAAGACACAACATAGCACTGGTGATAAGAGATGGACTGAAAATGGAACACAGTGATTAGGCACAGCTGTTTGGATGTTAATGATTTGACAGGGCTAACTGAACATTTAGCCTGTTTTGGTGTCAGTACCTTTTGGCACTAGTGACAACCATACAAACACACATGCATGAACACACAGAAATATACGCATAGAGATAGAGTGAGGGAGAGAGAGAAAGATATATAACAATTTATTAATTAGACACAACTAACATCTACATTTTCTCTTTCCCCACACACACACAGACACTCACAGAGAGAGAGAGAGAGAGATAGAGAGAGAACAAAAGAAACATTAAAATGTCTTTATGGAAGGGGAACATTATAATTAAAATGTTTACCTTCAAATAAGTGGTGTCAAAATGCCTTATACCTAGACTAAAGACCCTTCTGTTGGTAAGTCAATACTACTACTGATTTAGACAACAGCAGCCTTTAATACCAGTTAAAAAAAAAGAAAGTAAGTTACAAAAGGAATTAAAGATTTGTCTTCACTCACCTGTCAGGAAAAAGTATAAGAACATGAAATTCAGTGAGAACAATGGAAAGAGGTACGACTTTATTGTTGCTCTCAACAGGGTAATTGAAATGGTTCAGGAAAATAAGTTTTTTTTAAAAGCATCATACATGTATTTGTTTTGTAAGATTCTTGGAAGTAAAATCTTGTATTGAAACTTGGAGATAAACATAATGTAAAAAAATAAGCAATTACACAGAGGAGATGCATGAGAGCCACATTATCATTGATAAGGTCATGGGCTGTGATGAAAGAGCTTTGTTAATTTAGGTAACTAAATGACTAATCATCTAATTAATTGACAATAAAATTGAAGTGAAATACAATCAGTGCATGCACTTTGTTGACAACATGACCTATGCTTACGTAACCATATTCTTAAAAAACATAAGTGTCAAGACCATCAATTTACAAAAGTTTTTAAGTGTTATTCTTTGGTTTGAATAGTTCAAAGTTGGTATAAACAACAATTCTAACACATTAGAAAAAGACCAGCATGACCGCAGTCCAATGACTGAAACCAGTAACAAGTAAAAGGTAACTGTTTTATATATATGGGTGAATAAACCTAACAGAAAAAATTATACTAAAAAGGATATGGCATAAGTTTAGAGTTGACAGTAACAGAGTTTGGGCCAGCAGCACCTTGGACATTAATATCACCATAGTAGATTCCGGGTCCTAGAAAATATAAAAAATATGACAAAAAAAAAAACAGTATAACAGAAAATCTCATTTGGATATATCTATTTTTCATATTCATTAGTACTTTGGCATTCAAAGCTAAATAATTTTAATTTTCAAATGACTCAATTAAATAATGAAAGTCTTCCTTTTTAATTTTTAATTACTCATTTGGTTGAATTTACTCTTGGGTGATGAAATTAATTCATACAGTTGTTTAAATCCTAGAATTTATTTAGGATTCAAGAATATGAATTGATCAGATTGTTAAAAAACAAATTAATAATTTTTATGAATCCAAAAATTATTTCGATGACAAAAAATTCATAATTTTGATGAAAAGAAAAATTACTACTACATGGTCCCCAAACAATCGCAGCTATTACAAGGGAGATAATCATTTCATCACAATATGAAGCAGGATTATAAACTTGAAATTGAAATTAAACATGAAGTAAAAGAATAAAAGAATGAAACCAGTTCAAATAATCTTATGTTGTTGAAGAAAGCTGAATAAATAAATAAATAAATCACTGTCATGTTAAACAATTTATGATTTAAATTTGTTCCATCTTACATTACAATCCACTTTCTTCTCAATAGGACACTTTATTTCTAGTGAAGTTAAGTTCATATATATCCCCATCATCATATAACATCTGTCTTCCATGCTGACATGAGTTGGGCAATTTGATAGAGGCTACTGGGTCAGAGGACTGCACCAAGCTCCACTGGCTACTTTGGAATGGTTTTTAAAGCTGGATGCCTTTCCTAATGCCAACCACCTTACAGAGTGGAGTGGGTGCTTTTTACTGTATATAGTATGTTTGTGATATGAAATTAGGAGACAGGCACATTGAATATCTTATGATATAGCTCATATGCTACCCCACCACCAAACAAAAATGCAAAAAAGCCAGGTGGCTGTCAAGACAAAGAAAACACCAGATGATAAGCCTACTAACTACATTTATAACATCTGACATATTCAAGCAGACTTGTTTAAAGCCAGTCTTACAAACCTTTTGTAAATAAAAGATGCACAATTTTTGCATAATTAAATAAAGACCTTAACACTGACAAGAATTAGTTCTATAAAAAAAATGTATTAACATTAGTTTCTTCTGGCTAGAAGTGTAGAGCTAATTTGGTTGTAGCAAAATATAGCTGATTTAGTTAATATTAGTATATAAGTAGGTGGTGACTAATTAGAGTCATTAGAGCTGTGGTTCGCAATCTTTTTAATATCTGGGCCAGATTCAAAACCAAGATTTTTTTTTAGTGGGCTGCACCAAAAAAAAGTAAAGCACAATTAAAGAAAAATTTATTATATTTATAAACTGAGGTGGCACATAAAATACACCATCTTGAGCGTGGGCGTTGCCAGTACCGCCTGACTGGCCTTCGTGCGGGTGACACGTAGAAGCACCCACTACACTCTCTGAGTGGTTGGCATTAGGAAGGGCATCCAGCCGTAGAAACTCTGCCAAATCAGATTGGAGCCTGGTGTAGCCATCTGGTTTCACCAGTCCTCAGTCAAATAGTCCAACCCATGCTAGCATGGAAAGCGGACGTTAAACAACGATGATGATGATGAAGACCATTGGTGGGGCTACCAGAAGGATACTTGAGGGCCACATGTGGCCCTGGGATCTGGTTGAGAACTGCTGCATTAGAGTGTCAGGTAAACAGCCTTGCAGTATTTAACTCTACTGCATGCCAAGTTCAAATCATGCTCAGTTTAACTGTGCTTTTTATCTTCTATCTTTCCAAGGTCAATAAAGTACTGGTAACATACTGGGATCAGTTCTACTCTCTCTAAGAACCAGCTGTTTTCAGAAAAGGTTCATGAGAGACCAATCATATCGTCCCTTTCTCCAGAAATGAAGAAAGATTCAATAAGTGGCAGGCTGTTTCTTCTCATAGAAAAACTGGTAAGTTACTGGAACTATTCAAAGATGGACCAATAAGCAGTACAGCATGGAAGGGAAATAAAGAAGACACTATATATTACTTGTGTTCACCATAGTCAACATTGGTGGGATGAGAACTTAGAATGTAGAGGGAGAGATACTCTAAAGTCTGGTGATGTATTGTTTGTCAACTTACAAACCGCTAAATTTATTAATATTAAAAATATCAAGAAATTAACAAATTCTTTAAAATTTACCTGCCATCAGGGCAAAAGATTTGCCTCGTGATTTTGAGCTATTGTTAAATATACGTAGTTCACTTGTACCGAAATTATAAGGGAGTTCCAGGAATTCTTCTGTAATGAGATTGATAAATAAAATACATATATTTATCACAAGAAAAACAAGAAAATCAATTGATCAAAAATATATACTTTGATAAACCATTAATAACAGAACAAATAAAAATGAAAACTAGAATCCAAGCAACACTAGATTTGAATAATCAATAATGAAAATGTTTTAAATATTCCCTTCAGAGAATCATTACCAGATATAATATATGGGAACTGATCAAAAAGTATTGGGACTGTTGCTATGGTAACTGAACTAAAGTATGTAGAATGAAGCTGCTTGGCACAGACTGACCTTGACTTCTGTTGCATCTACACACAAAGTTATAATGTTCTCACTCACTTCTGTTGTTTATAGCAATGCTTGGAAGTAAAGTGTGTAAAATGTGGTTGTCTCAAAAAGATTGGGTTTCAGTCTACTTGATTGTGTCAAGGAAGACGGAAACTTTTTTTTAAAAAGTCATGACACATGATGAATTGTAGGTCTACAACTACGACCCTCACACCAAAGCTTGAAAGGAACAAGATTTTAAGGCATTGAGGAAATCCAAGAGAACGAGACGAAGCAGCTGCTCACTATCTCAAAAGAGGAATTCCAGGATGCTTCCATCAATGAAAATGATGTTGGAGAATGTGTGTGGCTTCAGAAGGAGACCACCCCAAAGGAGATTAAATGCCAAATTGATTATGTGTTGTAGTTTTCTTCTTATAGCACCAGTCCTGATACTTTTTGATCAGACCTCGTATTTTGGAAGTCATGTCATTCTAAAAATAAGCAATCACATTGTCTAAATCTCAATGCTACAACATAATACATGATTAATTCAAAACAATGTCAATAAATAAGCATTAGATTTGACTGAGTAATCTGAATGCTAAAAGACTAAGTACTGCATTCTTGTGGAACTGTTTTAAGCTAAAGGGATATACACTCTTGTACCATGAAAAGTAAAATATTCAAATATATTACCAGGGTACGTTGCATAGTCTTTGAGAAAAAGTAAAAAAAAAAATACATATAAAATGATGGCAAAACAAATTTTGATAGTAAAATACTTTACCTGGGGTATCAAGGTAAGTTTGAAATAACTGTTGGAATATAGGAGCTTCAGCTGAAGTGGAAACTGTTCCAATAAATTGATAAAGACGACTAAAAAAAAAAAAAAAAGAAAAAAAAAACATTTTCAAAAAAAACCAAGAAAGACATTTAGAATACGAATTCTTGCTTTAAGTGAAAATGTTGGCTTCAGTTTTCTCTTTGTTTATAACAGATTATTCTTAAAACTAACATAGGTTATTCTTAATACTACTGAGCCATCATCATCATCGTTTAACGTCTGCTTTCCATGCTAGCATGGGTTGGACGATTTGACTGAGGACTGGTGAAACCGGATGGCAACATCAGGCTCCAATCTAAATTTGGCAGAGTTTCTACAGCTGGATGCCCTTCCTAACGCCAACCACTCAGAGAGTGTAGTAGGTGCTTTTACGTGTCACCCGCACGAAGGCCAGTCAGGCGATACTGGCAATGGCCAAGCCATGATGATAACAATTCAAGGATTAGTTAATTCAAAAGAACCATAATAATAATTACTGAAGGAAGAACCATTTATTCAACTTAAAATGAACTTCATTTTCTCCTTTAATTTTAAGTAGAAATATTACTCATTTATTATGAATGTGTAAGTGATATGACACAAACAGTTGAATATAAGAATTAAATATATCCCAGTGAGTCATTTCAGTCTTGAGCTTATAATCTACCAGAATATATTTTCATAAGATTTGGTCTTACCTAGGAGTTGTAACAAGAACATAGTATTTGCAATCTGTAGGACGCGATGGCATTCGATCAAATTCTATGCCAGTGATTGGTTGTACCTTTTCTTTTCCAGCAGTAAATAACTGAAATGAAGAACAGTTATAATGACAATAGTTATTCATTAAAGATATCCAATAACAATATTCCTATATATTAGTTCTGAAGGTCCAGAAATTCAATATCATCTTTTGAATAAGTAAATTTCATTTGCTTGTTATTTTATATTGCTCCCCTTACTCTGGAACTGAATAACTTTCATACCTTAGGATAATGTAGTCAACAAATAAAACTAAACAGTAAGTCATTCCAGCCTTAACCATCCTGCCTTTTTGTATATCCAGGACTATATTATTGAATGTACTCATCCACCATTTTTTGATAGTAGAGTTGACAGGAAGAAAATCTGGTTGCTATTTCTAGCAGGTAGAGTAACTGTAAAACGACTTCCCTTGTTAGTGCAGCAGTAAGGTGGGTAATTACACCTATTCAATAGTTTTGAACACTATAAAAGGTGTCCAAACAAAATTAAAAAAGAACATGTTAATTTTTTTTTTAGCATCTAAGAAGCATGCTGACCCCTCCCTACTCCAAAGAAAAGGATCTGACTGCAGAACTCTTAACTAAAAAACTTGACATATTCTTTTAAAAACATGGGTATTAAACTTCAGTAGGGGTACATATTGTGACCTCTCCTTTTCATAATTTTAAAGAAATGGATTGACATGCACAGCTGTTGTGTAAGTCATACTACATGGGTGTCGGATTGGTCAGCTGATATTTACAAACATAGAGTTACTTAACTCATTGGAAGGTAATCTTTAGCATGTAATGAATAGGTTCATTGCTAAGTGCTGCAAGGTAGAGATGAGAAATAATGTTGCAAAGACTGGGATATTGGTCCTCTCTAAAAAGTCTTTGCAGTGCACTCTACATGTTAGTGAAACATCACAGAGACAAGTAGAGTGGTTTAAGTATCTTGGGACCATATTCATGAGAGATGGGAAGCCGGAGGCTGAATCAGTTGCAAGAATTGCAGGTGCTGGCACATTAATGCACCAGCTTCAGCATTCAGTACTCAGAAGAGGAGTGGTTGGTTAAGTCAAATTTACTATCTTCAATTCGGTTTTTATATCTATCTTCAACTACATGGTCATGAATGTTGGGTAATGACCAAAAGAGTACAATCGCAAATACAAGCTGCCTCTGAGAAATCTCTGAAGTAACATTATTTAACGAGATGTGTAACTTGGAGGTCAGAGGGTCTCTCCAGATGGCACTTCTCTCTTTTAGGAAGCACAAGCACTTACACACACATGTACATACAAGACAGTAACTTTCACCTACCAAATTCAATCGCAAGGCTTTGGTCGGCCCGAGGCTATAGCAGAAGACACTTGCCCGAGGTGCCATTCAGTGGGACTGAACCCGGAACAATGTAGCTAGGAAGCAAGCTTCCTAACCACATAGCCATGCTTGTGCCTACTGTGTCTCCTTATTGAGAAGTCACAGTTCCAGTACTTTGGACATGTAGTTACAATGTTGCAGGAAAGGATTGTAAAACAGATTTTGTCAAGCTGAGCCAATTGGCAGTGGAACTAGGGTTAGACCAAGAACACGATGGTTGGATTAATATCCATAGTCTCACTTGGTCATGCTTGGGAATCCAGTAGAAAAATCTGATGATCGTTGCTTCTGATAGTACCCTATGGAAGCGATGTCTGGGGACTGCATCCCCATAGCCCTCCCAGGAATAGTAAGGACGGATAAAAATAAAGATGAACTGAGGAGGTATTTATTCCTCACACTATCTTAGGTCATATGACATAAGACTTAAAACATATTCCTTTGATTATTTTTGACAAAATTATAACATTTTGGAATTTTAAATAATTAAAAAACAATGCTGGAAGCAACAACTGGGATTCAAATTTTCACATACAATCTTTATCATATTAAAAATTGTTATACTATATAAGAGCAGTTTAAACACCAATAATAAAATAAGATAGACATAATCAAATCAACAGACCTTGGAAACATAGCGATCCACTGTTCGACCAAATATCCGACTGTCATCTCCTCGAGTTAGTTCAGTTTCATAGATTAGTCCTGAGGAGCAAACAGTAGAAATATGTAGCGTATGAAATTTGACAAGAGAACATCATTCATTTAAAACCTTACATATTTTTAAAACTTATTTTTTCACTCCAATAAAGGAAATATCACAGATTTTCTTTGCACCAAATCTTTAATCTCCCAACTGTGCTGATTAAATTTTTACTGGTGATGTAACACAATATATGCAAATCAGTTCTCAAAATCTCTTTCTGTTGGCTATTAAAAATAAAATACAGTAATCCCTCGAATATCACGGGTGTTATGTTCCAAAACTCCTCATGATAGGTGAAAATCTGTGAAGTAGGAACAGTACTATACATTTTTTTAATTTTTATAATTCTATTTTTATAATTTGTATATATTTTTTTAATTATAAATGCAAAACAACCACACGGAGGAATTGATGTGAGCTTAAATAATAAGCCGCGGTGCATACATGACAGAGTGTAAGCGCTCTGAGAGAAAAGTTGGACTTAAGAAGCATCAGATGTGGTGTGCAAGAGGGACGACTGCACTGGTATGGTCATGTGTTGCGAATGGATGAGGACAGCTGTGTGAAAAGTGTCACACCCTAGCAGCTGAGGGAACTTGTGAAAGAGGTAGAGCCAGGAAGACCTGGAATGAGGTGGTGAAGTGCAACCTTTGAACATTGGGCCTCACCAAGGCAATGACAAGTGACTGAGACCTTTGGAGATACGCTGTGCTTGAGAAGAACCAACAAGTCAATTGAGACCATAACCCGTGGCCTATGCCAGTGGTGTATAACCAGCCCACTTATGAGTACCCTTCATTCATTGGACAATAAACTTTGCTTGTGAAGACCTGTTGAGGCAAGTGAAATCAAAATCGCTGACATGGCCGATGACGTGCCAGTGGAACGTTAAAAGCACCATCTGAGCATGATCGTTGCCAGGGCCGCTGACTGACTCCTGTGCTGGTGGCATGTAAAAAGCACCATTCGAGCGGGATCATTGCCTTACTGGCACATGAAAAACAACATTCGAGCGTAGTCATTGCCAGTGCTGCCAGTCTGGCTCCCATGCAGGTAGCATATAAAAGCACCCACTACACTCTCAGAGTGGTTGGCATTAGGAAGGGCATCCAGCTGTAGAAACTTTGCCAGATCAAATTGGAGCCTAGTGCAGCTTTCTGGCTCGCCAGTCCTCAGTCAAACCGTCCAACAGATAAATTGGAAGATAAAAGAATTTAGACAAAAATATATTCATTCAAACAATTTTGCTGATTATATTTTTAAGGTTTACATTTAAACTGACCTTTAGTTGTACCCAGCAATATAGGACCAGTGAGGGTATCATTTGTATTTTGGGTGTTCCAGCCAACAGCATTTATAAGGTTTCCCTTTAGAGAGATACAAAGAAAAATATAGTACTACTGCAAAATAGGACAACTTTAAATGGTTATTAAAAATATTATTATTGATCTCATAAATTCTTTGCATTCAGGAAACAAGTATCAAGACATTTTGATATTTACAACTGAATATAATACACAGTATTTGATGGTATAAAAGATATACAGGTTTATTAGATGCACCCTAATCTCAGCAGCACCATATTCAAGGTAAAAAAGAAAAGAGATGTTTTTAATGCATTACAGCATGTAATATAGTCCCAACTTCATGTAAAGGACCAAAGGTGACTTTTAAAGACATTTATTTTTGAGAAAAAGCATGTCTTGCATACCATTTAATATGGTACTTTTATGGTACTTAATACGGTGTTCAGAAAATTTATTTATTCTTTTAGGAATTGACTTCTTTTTTAAAAAGCAGAAAGGCAGGCAGCTATGTTGCATAATATACCTACGTCTCACTACATTAGTTTTGGTTGAGTTTCAAGCCTTGGGTATTTGCTCTAATGAGAATGATTAAATATATATATACATATATATATATAATGACGTCAGCACTGGCAAGTTTTAAACTCAGAAAAGTGAATTATCCTAAACATTACATAAAGTTATATAGAGTTCAGGTAGTGTCTTTGTATTTAAATTTTTTTTTCTTATTCATAAGACTTCAGTGCAATAATATTGGTTCTGATTTCATTAACTTTTAGCATTTCAACTGGTCAAATTCATCTCAAATATTCTACCTATTTTATGTTCAAAGTGATCCAACCTCTCATGCCTAGCCAGCAATGTTATCATCAAAATCTCAAAGCTACGAGACAATGCATGTCAAACAATGTGAATATATAAGCATTGCATTTGATAGAATCATCTGAATGTTAAAGGGTTACAAGCAACACAGATAAGTCAGCCCATGCTGGATCCCAAGTCAACACCGATCTAGATATTTCAATAATTATCATCATTGATAATAAAATTTGACATCCATCACCAATAACCCAGACAAATTCAATAATCTTTTACTGGTATTCTAGATAAATACAAAACATGTAAACAAATGTGGTTGAAAAATGTTTTAATCTTAAGACCCAAAGTGTGAGTTTGGTCCAACTGTAAAAATCTTGCATTGACTAAATCTGGTTTGTTTATCATAGCCACAAACATCATGAAGGCTTCAAAGATATAAAATAAAAACTGAAAACACCAAATCATGATCTGCATGGGATACGTCCATGCCACACTCCACGCAATCAAACATTACATGATTGAAATTATGTGATGTGGTAGACTGTCATGTATATTGTAATTACTGGTTATTTCAGTGCAGAGCTGACTAAGGCCACATAATAACAATCTTATAATGTAGTAATTATTTAAAAAAACAATGCAATAATTTTAATTTAGAAATAAAAAGCTAATAGTTGATTGAAGCTAGAAAGTAAATATCTATGTTTAAAAAAAAAAATTATATTTGGAAGAGTTAAAAAAAAACTAAAATAATATTTGAAATACGAGATATATATCATAAGCAAATATTAAAACAACGAACCTTTAGTTTACTTATTGTCTTTGTTTTTTTAGAATTACGACACAAGTAATAAACCTCAGCTGATTGTTCCATACTGATGAGTAGATGACGGCCAGTTGGGTCGAGGAATATTTTGTGAATTCTATCCTCTATCATTTTTGGCAGTTCAATTTCTGCAAAAAGGCAAATATTGTTTCGTTTCTGTATTTGGTTAGTAAGATTCTTGATGTGAATGTGTGTGTTGAAATAAATTTTGTTGTGTCTTGGGAGGGTCATCACACCAATAATAATAACACATACACAAGTTCAATTCCACTTCTTGAAGCTCTGTGTGTGTGTGTGTGTTATTATTGGCATATTGACTCTCCTCAGAACAGCAAATATTGTTTCTAATCATATATACAGACAAATGTTTTAACTTTACCTGTCATTAACACAAAAGATAACATTTTGTTTTTTGACAATTTGAATTGAGAAAATATTCATGTTGCATTCAATACTTCCTGTTAGTCAAGCAAGTAGAAAAATGATAAGAGCCCATATAATAGTGTCTTACATAGGATAGGAAATAAATAGATTTAGAAAGAGACTATGAGTGAGAGTAATTTGAAGTCTTTGTTACTGATGTTTAGTTGGGAGAAAGACAAGTGTTAAAGATATTGTTCTATGGGAGTACATAACAGGGAGTGTGGATTCCTATTTCATCCCAACTGAAAATAACATATACAATAATGAAAGATGCATTACATAAGAAAACGAAAAAGAAAGGGCATTGGAGGGGCAATGCATACCATGGGCACAGATAATATTTTTGGCAAATTATAGTATGGCTATGTGTTGCTGATCCACGCTTTATAACTGAACTGAATTCATTTTTTTTTTAACTATCACCATTATTGGTATTTATACTCTGGTGAAATTAAGAAATCAACTCGTAAATAAATGAAACTCTTGAATTTATCACTGTATACCCACACATAGTTGCATATCTATGTATGTATGTACGTATGCACACATATACACAAATAAAGTACACCATGATATATACACATGCAGACAAGGGTCAATTCATATGAAAAAGAAAGTGAACAAAATAATATGGTCACTTGCTTATTGGGAAATTTTTAAGTTTGATTTAAAAAAAAAAATTTTGATACCAATGCTCTTGAGACCACCCTTGGCTCTGTGGAACAAACCCCTTGTTTTCAAGTGATCTAGATTAAAACTATCCACCAACAGTTCATGCTAATTTATGTTCCAAACAGCAGTTTAATAATGACAAAATTTTTGGACAAAAAAATCTCCATTTCTTTTCAAAATTATTTTAAACAGAAGTAGTGTTTATTAGCAAAAAAAATGTGGTAACAAAAGGATTAAAAGCAATCTCATGTATATCTATTGTTTTAAATGAGCTAAGTGCAAAATATATGAACAGAAGATGAACAGTTAAGAAATACTAACCGTCTTGTTGATGAGGATGCATCATATCCACTCGAATTATAACATTGCTGCAAGTAGCAATCACTAAGAACCTACTACAAACAGTCATAGACAAAATTCTATCATGTGGTCTACAAAAGAAGATAATAATATATAATTGCAATAGTTAAATAATCAATACTAATACAAACATCAGTTGTTTAAACTTTGAACAAACTTTTAAGAATTAAATTTAGGGATTTCATCACAAAACAATAAGATGATACTGGAATGACTCCACTATCTATTTAAATGTATTCATGTAGAAACTAATACATTTAGTAAGATTCATCAATTTTACTAATATTTTTTCCCTTACAACTTTAGAATTATCATCATCATCATCATTCACTTCTCCATACTTGCATGGGTCAGAGAGAATTTGTTGAGGCAGAGTTTCTACAGCCAGATGCCCTTCCTGTTGCTAACTCTCATTTGTTTCCAAGCAAGAAAATATTTCCTTATGACCAGACATCTTTTACATGCAAGACTGGAAATAAACCTTTCACAGGATCATCATCATCGTTTAACGTCCGCTTTCCATGCTAGCATGGGTTGGACGATTTGACTGAGGACTGGTGAAACCGGATGGCAACACCAGGCTCCAGTCTGATTTGGCAGAGTTTCTACAGCTGGATGCCCTTCCTAACGCCAACCACTCAGAGAGTGTAGTGGGTGCTTTTACGTGTCACCCGCACGAAAACGGCCACGCTCGAAATGGTGTCTTTTATGTGCCACCCGCACAAGCCAGTCCAGGGGCACTGGCAACGATCTCGCTCGAAAATCCTACAGGAGCCAGTCAGGCGGTACTGGCAACGGCCACGCTCAAAATGGTGCATCTCATGTGCCACCCGCACAAGAACCAGTCCAGGGGCACTGGCAACGATCTTACTTGGCTTGCCGGGTCTTCTCACGCACAGCCCATTTCCAAAGGTCTCGGTCCGTAGTCATCGCCTCGGTGAGGCCCAATGTACGAAGGTCTTGCCTCACCACCTCAGCCCAGGTCTTCCTGGGCCTACCTCTTCCACGGGTTCCCTCAACTGTTAGGGTGTGGCACTTTTTCACGCAGCTATCCTCCTCCATTCTCACCACATGTCCATACCAGCGCAATCGTCTCTCTTGCACGCCACAACTGATGCTTCTAATGTTCAGCTTTTCTCTCAAGATACTTACACTCTGACGGGTATTCACATTGACATTACACATCCAACGGAGCATACTGGCTTCATTCCTTGCGAGCTTACGTATGTCCTCAGCAGTTACAGCCCATGTTTCACTGCCATGTAGCATGGTTGTTCGTACGCATGCGTCATACAGTCTGCCTTTTACTCTGAGTGAGAGTCCCTTTGTCGCCAGCAGGGGTAAGAGCTCTCTAAACTTTGCCCAGGCTATTCTTATTCTAGCAGCTACACTTTCAGCGCACCCACCCCCACTACTAACTTGGTCGCCCAGATAGCGGAAGCTATCGACTACCTCTAGTTTTTCACCCTGGAATGAGATAGAAGTTGTTTCCTGTTTGTTTGCAGTCTTTATTGCACCTGAACATCTGCCACAAACAAAAACTAACTTGCTAGTTAACCTGCCTTTGATGTTGCTGCACCTCTTATGTGTCCATAGCTTGCACCGGGTACATCTTATAGAGTTACTACCTACTCCTTTTCTACATACTGAGCAGGGCCATCTACCTGAAGGGGTTTGTGTTTTATCTACCTTCCTACTTATTAGGATTTTGGTTTTAGCTAGGTTGACTCTAAGGCCCTTCAATTCTAGACCTTGCTTCCACATCTGAAACTTCTCCTCTAGTTCTGATAGTGACTCCGCAATTAGGGCAAGGTCATCAGCATAGAGGAGCTCCCAGGGGCAACCTGTCTTGAACTCCTCTGTGATTGCCTGGAGGACTATGGTAAATAATAGGGGGCTGAGGACGGAACCTTGGTGGACCCCTACCTCTACCCGGAATTCATTGCTGTACTCATCTCGATAAAAGTATACAAAAACACATACACATACATAAATGTGTGTGAGTGTGTGTGTGTAAGTGTGTATAAATTGGAGACCCCCTTCGGTCACGAATGACCATGGGATTGCACCTAGAAAGTTACCCTCTGAGGCACAAGTCCAGGCAAGGTTATTTATAGAAGACCAATAGTCGCCCATGCATACCAGTCTCCCCTCTCTATGCCATCGATGTCATCCAAGGTCCAAGGGAAAGGCAAAGGCCGATACAGCTTGGCACCAAGTGATGTCGCAACTTATTTCTACAGCTGAGTGAACTGGAGCAACTTGAAATAAAGTATCTTGCTCAAGAACACAACACGCAGCCCGGTCTGGGATTCGAACTCCCAACCTCATGGTCATAAGTTCGACGCTCTAACTACTGAGCCATGCACCTTCACGTGTGTGTGTATATATATATATATAAAAAACAGACTTCTACAGTTCTGTCCACCAAATCTATGCACAAGGCTTTGGCTGATCCAGGACTGTGGTAGAAGACATTTGCCCAAGATGCTGCGCAGTGGGGCTGAACCCAAGACCACATGGTTGGGAAGTAAGCTTCTTAACCATACATCCACACCTGCACCTGTAAATCATTCATTTAATAATCACTGTAGAGTTATAAGTGAATAAAAATGCATATTATCAGACTTAGCAACTTAAGAATTGATGAAATTCAAAACAAACAAAAAAAAAACTTACTTGTATTCATTTTTTACTCTTCTAAATATAGGTTCTGTTTCACTGGTTGTCCTACCAGTATAGTGAGATACCAACTGTAAATAAAAAAAAAAAAAAGGATCAATAAAATATATAATTGCATATTATAGTAATGACTCTTCCTGTTTTTCCTCCTACCTCCTAAAAGAAAACACACACATTTGCTGCTCAGCTACCTCTTAGGGAAAGAGGAAAATATCTATGGTCTGCAAAGGCAAAAAAATAGTGGCTCCTGTGCAGGTGCCACATAAAAAACACCATTCTGAGCGTGGCCGTTGCCAGTACTGCCAGACTGGCCTTCGTGCCGGTGGCACGTAAAAGCACCCACTACACTCTCGGAGTGGTTGGCGTTAGGAAGGGCATCCAGCTGTAGAAACTCTGCTAGATCAGATTGGAGCCTGATGTAGCCATCTGGTTCGCCAGTCCTCAGTCAAATCGTCCAACCCATGCTAGCATGGAAAGCGGACATTAAACAATGATGATGATGATGACTGCACTGTGCGAAAGTACATTTATATGCATGTAGGCATCTCGAGAGTCATTCAGAAATTCTATTAATTATCTTCTTGTTAGTCCACAGAAAAGACAGGGATTCCTTGGAACAGAGACGGCATCTCCTGGAAATTATATTGTATGGTTTCACATATCTTACTATGGACCAATTAATGCTGTACTTCGTTTTATCCTCCTTCAGTCACCATACAAAATCTGCCATTTGAGCGAGGTTGTTGCCAGTGCATCGAAGTTGGAGGAGTTACCAGTGTTGTGTATACCTGCTTCTTGTATATATTGGATTTTTTCACGGTACCCAGCCCTAGCTACAGCAGCATTATAGCAAGATGCATGGGATTTGAAAATTTTATATATATATATATATATATATATATATAAGGAAAATATTTTCCTTATAGATATCAACTCGTGTGTTCCTTTTCAACTTTCTACACCAACACACACACACACACACACACACACACACACACACACACACACACACACACACACATATATATATATATATATATATATATGTATGTATTTATGTATGTGTGTCCCACTACTGCTATATAGTTCACTGATACAGTTACACATGGAAAGTTGCATTTCATATAAAAAGAAATGTAAACATTATAACAACTTACCAAAGTATCTTCTGTTGAAGGAGCAGCAACTCTGGAAGATTCCTGCTCATACTGATCAAGAATGGATGACATGATGTTCAGATTAGAAAATACTTTTTATTAAGCTGAAATAATCAAAAAATAAAACAATATACTTTAGAAGGTAAGGTTAAACAAACCAAATTACATCTTAAAAACTTTGTGTATGTGTGTGTGTGTATGTGTGTAGACTCAGGAAGACATGGGATGAGGTGGTGAAGCATGATCTTCAAATGTTAGGCCTAACAGAGGTGATGACAAGTGAGTGAGACTTGCTGTGCTTGAGAAAACTCATCAAACAAAGCGAGGTTGTAGTCATGACTGTTGCCAGTGTCATGTGAATGACACCGGTGAAACTGCAATTGCAGCCATTGCCAGTAGAACAATCATTGAATGTTGGGCCTCACGGAGGCAATGACAAGTGACTGAGACCTTTGACGATATGCTATGCTTGAGAAGGCTTGTCAAGCCAAGTGAAATTGTAGTTGTGGCTGTTCCCAGTGTCATATAAATGGCACCCATGCCAGTGGCACATAAAAAGAACCCAATACACTCTTGGAGTGGTTGTCATTCGAAAGGCATCTAGCCGTAGAAACCATGCCAAATCAGACTGAAACCTGGTGCAGCCCTCCGGCTTACCAGTTCCAGTCAAACTGTCTAACCCATACCAACATGGAAAGCAGATGTTAAACAATGATGATGGTGGTAAGTAGCTTGCTTACCAACCACATGGTTCCGGGTTCAGTCCCACTGCGTGACACCTTGGGCAAGTGTCTTCTACTATAGCCTCGGGCCGACCAAAGCCTTGTGAGTGGATTTGGTAGATGGAAACTGAAAGAAGCCCGTCATATATATGTATATATATATATATGTATGTGTGTGTATATGTTTGTGTATCTGTGTTTGTCCCCCCAACATTGCTTGACAACCGATGGTGGTGTGTTTACGTCTCCGTAACTTAGCGATTCGGCAAAAGCGACTGATAGAATAAGTACTAGGCTTCCAAAGAATAAGTCCTGAAGTCGATTTGCTCGACTAAAGGCGGTGCTCCAGCATGGCCGCAGTCAAATGACTGAAACAAGTAAAAGAGTAAAAGAGAGAGAGAGAGAGAGAGAGTATATATATATATATATATACATACACACACACACATCTATGTACGTTAAATACATCCAAATATATACATTATATACATCATCCATACACTAGATTTCAGATGCTCATTATTACATGACTATGAGAGGGATACAATTCAAGAAACAATACAAGGCATTGCATCTTTAGCAGAACCCAAACTGATCTAAATGAATAAAAGGAAAAAATGTCAATAGATTACAGTAATAAAACCGATAATCATCCAGTATAGTGGAGGTGCATGGCTTAGTGGTTAGGGTGTTGCACTCATGATAGTGATTGTGGTTTCGATTCCTGGACCGGGTGATGCATGGTGACTCTTGAGCGAAACGCTTCATTTAAGTTGCTCCAGTCCACTCAGCTGGCAAAAATGAGTAATCCAGCAACAGACCGGCATCCTGTCCAGTGCAGAATATATACATCAAAGAATCTAGGAAACTGGCCTTATGAGCCAATGGTTCAAAAAAGACTTTTTTTTTTTTTGGTATGCATCAAAACACACTATTAATTCAAATTATGATAAATGGAAACAGAGTTTGCTTTTAGAAGTGCTGAGATGTACAGATAAGGAAATAATTTATTCTCAACTGCAGAATAATGCTGATAGAATAGCAGGAACAGGATAAAATATCCATATTTTGTGGAAATGGCCCTATAACCCTGATGACTATTTACACTTGCTATTTTACTCATATGCATACTTGATCAACTACCTTCATCAAAGTCATACTCGTCACAGTATGGAGTATCAATAAGGAATTTTTATTTTTAATTAGGTTATTCAATGCAGTTGAAGGCTGTAAATATTAAAATGAAAATGAATTTATAAGCATTATATATCCATACAAGATTGTAGAAGAAATTTAACATGGCTCTATATGTGAATAGCATTGGTGCTGGTGCCATGTAAAAAGCATCTAGTATACTCTGTAAAATGGTTGGTGTTAGGAAGGGTAGCCAGCTGTAGAAACCAAGCCAGAACAAACTATGAAACCTTAGTGCAGCCCCTGGCTTTGCCATTTCTTGTCAAACCATCTAACCCATGCCAGCATGGAAAACAGATGTCAAATGTTGATGACAACATTGATGACATAATAAATCTTAAATATTTCAACGACATAAGTTTGCTAATATCATGCAAAAATTACACTCCTCATCATCTTCAGCACTGAGTGAAATCTTCATAATCATCAGAACGAAAGAAATCATTGTACAGTTCCTGTTCATTGTCCTTAACTGTAATCATAGAATGTATATTATCTGCTACTTCTTCATCATTATCTCAGAGATATTTGTCTTCTGAACCATCCAATGTTTTTTGAAAATTCCACATTTCTTGAATGATTTTGTCATAATGTAAGCTTTTAATAGTGAATGGAATTTGTGGAAGAGTGAACACAATAAAGACTTGAACAAAGTGGTGAAGAACAGATCTAAAGATGTTGCATCTCATTAGAGTCAATTGGTGATATGCAGTGTTGGAGAAAACTCAGTCACCTGTGCAAACATGGTGAATTGAATTGAACATTATAAATGAAGGTTGAGAACATATATGTGTGTGTGTGTGTATATATATATATATATATATATATATATATATATATCATCATCATCATCATTTAATGTCTGGTATGGGTTGGATGGTTTGATCAAGTTGGGGAGCTGCACCAGATACCAGTCTGATTTGGTATGGTTTCTACGGCTGGATGCCCTAACACTAACCACTTTACAGAGTGTGCTGGGTGGTTTTATATAGCACTGCATGGGTGTTTTATGTGGCACCACGAGTGTTTTTACATGACATCACATGGGTGTTTTAATGTGGCACCACACAGGTGCTTTTATGTGACACTGCATAGGTGCTTTTATGTGGCACCCCCATGAGTGCTTTTTATGTGGTACCAGCACAGGAGTCTTGCAGGTCAATCCTCACCACTAGGGGATCCAGCCTTAACACTTCTGTTGCAGAGTGTGGGTCTTCTTGAGTATAGCAAGGCACCAAATATCTTGGTCCTTTGTCATCTCGTCTGAAAGGTTCAGTGTCCTGAGGTCGTTCTTCAGTACTTCATCCCATATCTTCCTGGGTCTCCCACTTCCACATGCTCCATCTACTTTGAGATATGGCACTTCTTTATGGAGCTGTCAACACATACTCACACACAGTAAAGTTAATATCTGCTGCTTCCTTGCCTCTTCTGTATATTTTACATCCTCTTGTAACTCTATTGCACATCTTCTTATCACTTCTTGTAACTCATCTCTTTGTTATTCATGTCATTCATATAACAATGGATGGTATGAAAGCTACACATGCTCATCAATACTCCTGTCTCATCACTCTACATATTTCACCCCTCACATGGCCTACACATAAGAGACTGGATCAGGCTTTTGTACCAATACACTTGACTTTCACCTTCCCTGAACTGTAGGTCATCTCTCACCCTTCCTTGAGCCACTTTTTATTGTCATCCATTATTTATTCTTGACACTGTCCATCTCTAATAGAACTCATCTCTCTACACACCATTTCACTCCAATCACTGTTTCAACCTTCAACCACCTATTCTGGTTTTTGCATCATTGCTTTCTCTCTCCTAATCACTTCCTAAGTTGCTTTGCCTTGAGTGAACATACATGTCTCAGAGAACTAAGCACTCTTTACTCCTACAGTTGACAAAACAACCCCTCTCACATAGTTATCAAGATAACATGTATCTAGTGCACACTATAAGATTGTTGATCAATGAGCAGAGAAAGTGCAGGGTCAACAAGTCCCTTTAGAATAGTCTCATTGGGAACATGATGACCTCTATGTTGTTGGTGTCATGATAAAATGCAAGATGAGTGGTAAACGTCAATAAAGAGTGACCATGGAAAGAGAGAAAGGGTGTGATGCTAAGTAGTAAAAAGGGTGATGGGAAGGGACATTGAATACAGGCAGACCTAATACCATCCCTCTATATAGGCATTATGATGACAAGAGGTACAATGAAAGAGGGACTGATAGTGGAGATTGAATATAGACAGAGCCAGTAACATCTCATTACAAAGGCAGCATGGTACAATGAACAGAGGGTGAGTGATAGAGAAAGTGATGAAGGAAAAAAGCAGTAGATGGAAACTTATCAAGAATATAATGCACAAGAGACTTAAATGTAGATACATTTTACATTATAGCCTCCATAACTACTGTAAAATTCTATTCATTTTTTTTGTACCAAACTCAAGATTAAGTTAGAAGTGTATGTAAAAAATAGTATTCTCCATTCTCATTTATTTAAAAAAAAGCACAATAGTATAATAAAGCTTTAATATTTAGTAACAATATTATACTGGTACAGAAAGATATTTATATGTATCATAAAATATACAATCTATTGTATTCTTGTAAATATTCTGTGCTATAAATACAGTTATAAATACAATTTAAAATCCTTTGGCATGGAAGTGGGTGTTGTTAGAGGGGAAATGAAAATGAAACTCCAGGACACACTACAGTATAGGTCAGAAGCTCAATCAGTACACACAGTAATAGCGCACTGGGAGATTCAAAGGTCAGATACAATTGAATGCTTTGCTGATGTCATGTGTAATGATGCTGTCACTAAATTTCTTGTGAGTAGTGGCCCACTGATGAGTGATATAGAGGAGTAGATTTCCAATAGAGCTGACTTTATGAAAGCTGTACTGGTGGTCAACAAGGAGGGAAAAGGATTCAAAATGTTGGAGAAGGCTTTTGTTAATAACTATCTCCATCATTTTCATGATGTTAGAAATGATTGCAATAGGATAATGGTTGGCAGGGTGAAAAAGGTTTCCCTTCTTGGGAATGAAACATTTAGGGTGAGGGAGAGAGAAGGACTGAAGAGTTTAGTGAGTATGGAAGTGCATTTGGTGAGGACAGGACATATTGTTTAAGGGTAATGAAAAGGACATTGTCAGGATTGGTGACCTTGTTGATTTGGAGCAAATCGAGGCACTTCTGAATTTGGTATAAATGTGTACATGATGGTGATCCCGATAGAGTGGAAAGGGATAATTTTGGAGGGAATTCTTCTAGTGTGTGCATGCAGTGTGTTGTTGGACGCAAAGCTGGTATAAAAGGTGGAGCATTTTACTGCAAGAGACTTGCTTAGGGAATCATCATTATTGAAAAGTGGAGAGAAGGATGATTCTGCAAAGCTGACAGCAAGATCTTTTTGCAAGATACCAAAGGATTTGATTGTAGTTTGAGAGAGGGAAGAGCTTGTAGGCTGTGTGAAGCACCCTTTGAATTTTGGATGCTGCTGCAATGCTGAGTAAGTCATCAAGTTTGTAAGAGTGAATGAATTTCTCTAGGTGTTGTAGGGTGTCCGTTAACTAAACTGAATGAACCATTTGGTGAATTTAAGGGTTATGAATTTTGGTTGTGAGTGAAATGTGGAGGAACCATAAAGGCTAGTTTCAGTCACCCATCTAGCCATCACTGACGGATAAGGGATGAAGAACATCTGCTGCCAGATATAGCTATCAGAAAACTGATGGAGCTCCAACTACCTGCATAAAGTGGCACAGGGTCTTGGAAGTGTTTGTAGGGGGGATGGAATTCTATAGTAAGTGAATGTGATGAGTAGTCACAATATGGTAGAGGTCTGATGGCAGAGGAATGAAGATTTAGTAGAGGCTGATTTCGGAGGTCAGAAAATGACAAAGGGTGTTTGGAGTGTTGGTATGTTGATCAGAGATGCATGAAGGGGATGAAACTAATTGATGTAGTATTGAATTTCGATACATCAATATGAGTGTGACAGCCAAGAAGAGTTGCTAGCACTGAAATCGTCAAAGACAATGACTTCAGATAGGAGTAATGTGAGGCAGGTGTTCTTGAAGCAGGTAGAAATGCCGAGAGGACTTTGATGAGCTGTTAAGAAAGTAGATATATTTAGAAGAGTGGGGAAGGAGACTCTGAGCCAGAGTAAGTGGAAGTCTTTGTTATTAATATTTAGATGATAGAGATGAATGGCAGGAAAAGTGGAGACCATATATTTGTTGACACTGCTTTTCAGAGCGAAGTTTGAGTTAAGAGTGTAGCATGGGCAAAAGAGATGGACTACAGATTATGAGTGAATGGTTTATGTATCAGAGATTAATAGTAAGTGTAGTTTATGTGTTTGTATGAGTGAAGCCTAGGTTGGACTGGAGTGCACAAATATTGGAGAAGGGAGAGTTGTCCAGTGGTTTTGGTTTCCCTCCTTTCTATCAAGCACTGAATATGAAGGACTGTATTATCAAATGTGTTACTCCATTTTCAAGGGGGTAAGGTGTAATTTTAAGGAGAACTGGATGTTACAGTCAGTTGAGTAACTTCATCAAATCTGAGAATTTGTGCATTTGGTGTTTTCTTTCCACCCAAAGGATGTGCCCATAACCCTAAATAGTAACAACTTTGACAGATTTAATGTATTAATTATAATGATATTGAACTTCTCACAGGATCAAGAAGAAAAAAAAAGTGCGAGATTTTTCCTAATTTATTTATGAGCATAGGAAAATGTCAAGCAAAAGTGGATCTGGTATGAATTTTTACATAAGCAGTAGTGTTGTAATTGAATAGAAGTCCCATTTAAGGGAGCTAACACTGCAGTAATTTGATTTGGCAATTCAATACGTGGTGAAAATGTTGAGATCGATGACTATTTACAAATATCCTACTGAACGAGTAGTTATTGAGCAGTGTTCTTTTCGGAAAAATAGAACTTACAACAAAGAGAAACATTTTATGGACCTAGTAACTTGAGCTATTATAAGCAAAAGGTGGCAAAAGTCAAAAATGTTATACTGTGATTCACTGCATTTGAGTCGTCTATGTGAAGAAATCTCACGACAAAGATGTATATATTTTATGCATATCAATAACGACATTCATTCTTTACATTAAATAAAAGAATATAGTTTTAATCAGTGATACATGTAAGCAATTTACGAAAGATGGAGACACTAAAATGTCAGCATACGTGCTTTATGTTATCTAACTTCAAGTCCTTTAAGTGTGTGCGTTGAACTGTGGCTAACTTTGCCTTTGGTTCATTAATACTGGATTAAGTAAGTATCAGTAATATACTGAGTCGAAATTTATCGACTATATACACCTTATAAAATTGGCTTTGTGTCTAGTTAAAAGAAGCCAATATATTGAATCATAATATAGTGAATCGATAAGTTCAACGGCATTATTACAGATTAAATAATAATTTCAAACATACAAGAGAAACAAAGAGATAGATTTTTTTTTACAAAAATACTGTGCAGATCTTTAAAACATTGTTTATGGATGCACTTCGAAGCGGATGTCGTCGGTTAATTTCTCTTACATACTGAAAGGAAGAAACCTCTCCTTATTGAGATTTTTTAATGATTCATTAATTTAAGTTTACAAAACAAATATCCACGTAATAATAATTAAGCTTTTAGATTTATTTCTTCCTCCTTCAGGTAGATTTCGAAGAAAAATTCACCGCAAGACATTACACAAATGCTATACATAAACAATGTACATGAGTTAATTACGAACCAAGGAGGAAGCGTCTACACGGTAGCTCAACCAGCAAGAAATAACAAAAAAATCTCACTTAAATTAGAATTTACTGCTTTTGGAATAAATTGGATGCTGTAGTCTTAGATACACTTAAGTCTGAGTATAAGACGGGATGGTCATGACAGGAATACTTTTGATCATCAGTCAACTCAGAGCCGAACAACAGGAGTAATGTACAAAGGAAATTCAATACTAAATAGAGTATCGTTTTTGCGTAATTCTAACGAGTAAACAGAATATATAAAATAAATAAATGAAGGAATTGCGCAAAAAGGACAGAAGCAAGTGTACATAGCACCATGAATGATGCCAAAACAAAACTTGTAAACGCCTACTAATGAATATGCGTATGTTTTCATATCAATAATAGTTGTTTAGGAAAAACTGATGTGTTCAACGAAATAAAGAAAAATATTACCTATAAATATGAATTCAATCTGTACAAAAAAAAATTAATTCAACAGTAGATCAGGTGAAAGAGAAGCACTAACTGTTACATTATTAGTCTTAAATTCACTAAATGTCTGCAACGCCATGATGTCTACTGAAGACTAAAGGGAAATAATTCTCAAAACTGGTGAAATACTTTCTCTCTCTCTTTCTCTTTCTTTCTTTCTTTCTCTCTTTCTTTTTCTCGCTTTGGCATTTCCCAGAGCAATGGGACTGGAGATTGAAAATAGGGGCAGACAAATTGTCATGTTTAATAAAGACAGGTGGGTATTAAACTTGTCAAGCTTGTCCCAAGACCATGAAGTAAAAGATATTATATGGATGCAACCTCTATTCTGTTTTCTGATTAATAAGGAGTGGGTTAGGGGCACAGAAATTTTTGGGGAAGCTTTTTGGAGGGTCTGGTATTAGTTGGAGAACTACTCTCAGGTATGGGTTTTTTTTAAAACAACACTTCAGATTTATGGTAGAGGAGAAATGAAAACATGTAACTTCCACAACTGAAATAAAGTGACTACCAAAAATCAGAACCGATTCATCATCTTTGTGGTTGGTTTGTAAACATAGAAAATCAAGTGGGTTACCTATTTCACTCCCTGTATTGGAAATATGATATCAAACATAAAGATATTCAAGTTGTCAACATCATCATCAACATTATCATTTTAATGTCCACTTTTCCATGCTTGCATGAATTGGACGGAATTTATTGAGGCAGATTTTCTATGGCCGGATACCCTTCCAGTCACCAACCCCCACCTGTTTCCAAGTAAGGTAATAATTCCCCATAGCCAGACATGTTTTTGCAGAGTAATGGAAATGACTGATACTGTTTGTATGACAGTGGGACTCATTTACAGTTCTCACATGAAGTGATGTCAAGGACACACACACACAAATATATATATATATATATAAATATATGACAGGATTCTTTCCTGTTTCTGTCTACCAAATCCACTGACAAGATTTTCATCAGTTTGGAGTCACAGTAAACATTTATCCATGGTGTTATGCAGTAGGGCTAAATCCCAAACAATGTGGTTGAGAAACAAATTTCTCAACCATACACTCATCATCATCATCGTTTAACGTCCGCTTTCCATGCAAGCATGGGTTGGACAATTTGACTGAGGACTGGTGAACCAGATGGCTACACCAGGCTCCAATCTGATTTGGCAGAGTTTCTACAGCTGGATGCCCTTCCTAATGCCAACCACTCCGAGAGTGTAGTGGATGCTTTTACGTGCCACCGGTACGATGCCTATACATATTAAGTGTTTCTAAAGTTATTTGTTTGTAATTCTTGAATCAGAAAAAAAAGCAGTGCACATGCTGTTTTACAGCTCATAACTAAGCCATGACTAATTGTAGTTGATATTCGATTTGAATTTTTTCAGATTGTTGTTGGATGGTAAGCATGAGTGGCTTTGAGAAAAGATAGGAAGAAGATGATATGAAGTATTGAAAGTGACAGGTGGTATCACTGTAGTGCATCAAATAAATGTTGTGACCTTACGCAAATAACTGTTTAGCTTCACTGTTTTGTCATGTGTTATTTCATCTAATAAGGGACTTGTAGTCTATGATCCATGTCTCATCCTCTCTTAGAGTCACAAGCAGCCTTGGTTAAGCTACATCATTTAGTATACTCTCTCTGTCTCCATCCTTCTTCCTCTCCTCTTTAAACACATACATCATCTAAGTTATTTTTGTTGTTTTTTTCTTTACAGATGGCAGTTTATTTGCTTGTATATATTTGCTTCTACAGCCAAAAAAATGTGTGAATACTTTCTGCAACACAAATTATCCTATTGATTTTGTAATACATGAAAATTTGCATATTCAACCTTAAATACTTTCCTATGTAACAACAAGTCGGTTCTTACCTTAACATAAGTTGAAGGTTTCACTCATCTAGCATGTGACTCTCCTATCAAAACTAATCCCTTTGGACCTCATCCATTTCTTATCTACTGGATCGACAGCTTCTTGGTTGCACTATTGCAGCATATGTTGGTGGAGCTCTTTTTGTGCCAGTCTCAGTTAACTTTGGTGTACCTGAGAGCTCAGGTTTGTTCCCTTCTCACTTCTTGCCATCACACTCAGCAATATTCACAATCTTCTTTAACCATGCATCATCCAAATGCAATCTATATATCACATATCAAACCTGCCTTGATTCCATTAATAGGGACCTCAAAAACTTCTTCCAATGAAGATATGCTTATCTTGAATTTTCAATAGCAAAAAACACAAGCACACTGCACAGATGCCTTTCTACTATAGGTACAAAGCTCGAAAATTTGAAGGATGTTGATAGTCTATTACATCGAGCCCATTGCTCAGCTAGTACTTATTTTATCAACTCCAAAAAGATGAAAGGCAATGTCGACCTCAGTGAAATTTGAACTCAAAACATACAGACAAACGAGACAAATACTAAGTATTTTGCCTGGCATGCTAATAATTCTGCCAGCTTGCTACCATAAGCACACTACTCATATTAAGAAAGTGTCATCATATCCTTCAATCTCTTTAACTTGAGCCTTCATATATCTGCACTCGTATATCTGTCAATAGAGTGGGTATATTATCTGAAGTGTACAGTATTATATATCCATTACGGCCAATCTTACCAATCGGTTTCACACTTGGGATTCAATGGAGTGTTAGGTAATAATCCAATCATGTAACCCTGTGCTCATCAGAGGTTGTCATTAGTGAAGAAATATGGTGACTCTAACTTTGATGAGCACAGGGTTATGTAATTGGTGGATTGTTACCTAACACTCTATTGAGTACCAAGTGTGAAACCAATTGGTAAGATCAGCTGTAATGGATATATAATACTGTACACTTTGGCTGATATATATATGTTCCATGCTTCAGCAACTCTGAGCGTGAAAAAATGTTTCTGAAAGTCATGGGAGCTGTGCTGTTTTCGGACTTTCTAGGCATGCCCATGTGTGTTAAACACATGGAGCTCAAAAAGGTGTTCAAAGTGGTTGTTGGCACAATGGTTAATAATTTTGTGGGTGTTTACCAAATCAGTTGCCAGACGTTGGAGCTTCAATGTATCTATGCCCAAGGAAGCAAGATATCCAGAGTATGGTAGATGCCTGATGGAAGGTATTTGCTTGGTTGCATGTCTCTGAACAGTTTCCAGGAGGTCAATGTCCTGAGCCAGGTAGGGGCTCCAGACTGGTGATGCAAATTCCAAGTGTAGCCACACCATAGCCATATACAGCCTTAAATAGATAATTGGAGATCAGCTGACAAAGGTTTTGCTGAGTGATGCCAAGACACCGTTGGCCTTCTTGACAATTTTAGAGATGTGCTTTGTCCAGCACAAATTGCTGACAGCAATGCCCAGGTCACGTTCACAAGAAGACTTCTTGATATTAATGTTGTGGAGAGAGTATGTGGATGCTGGGTTTTTCCTCCCAAAATGGATGGTGGTACACTTGTCCACAGCCAGCTTTAGTTATCAGTCCATGATCCATTGTTGCATTGTGTCCAGGTCTGACTGCAGGAAAGATCTATAGTGTTCAGGATATGTCCTTTTTATCTCAAGGTACAGCTTGATGTCATCTGCAAATTTCAGCACTGTGGCATTCTTTAAGTTGGCATTTATGTCATTAATGTATGCAATAAATAAAAGGGGACTAAGAACAGATCCCTGTAGTACACCAGATGACATCTCACAGGGTAAAGAATGTTACCCTAGAACCGTGACTACCTCTCTTTGGTTGAGAATGAAGGACTCTAACTAGTTAAAAAGATCATCTTTCACACCCATTGCAGAGAGTTTTGCTATAAGTCTTTTGTGTGACACAGAATTAAAAGCTTTAGCAAAGTCAAGGTAAACAACATCCACCCATGAGCCGCCGCCAGTAACCCAGGTGATGTCTTCAAGAAACTTGGTAAGTTGATCACAGCAGCTGGAGTTAGGGATAAATCCAAATTGTGAGGTCCGGATAGGGTTGTGAGAATTCCAGAAGTTCCAGAGTATTTCTCTGACACAGGATTCCATCAGTTTGGCAATGCAACTAGTAGGACCGACTGGATGATAGTTGACAGGCAACGTGCAGTCACCTTCTTTGAACAGAAGAATGACACTGGCAGTTTTCCACTGCTCCAGAGTAGCACCATTGTTAAGACAGAACTGAAAGAAGAGTGAAAGCTGGTGCAGAAGCAGGTACATAACACCATCAAGACCAGGAGAGACATAGTTGCGTTTATTCTTATGGTGACATCACAGCATTACAGGTGTAAATTCCATAGTTATTATGGAATTTGGTATCAGAGGTGGTGGAGATGGTACGTTTTGGTTTTCAATAGTAAAAATGCCTGCATAGCATTCAGCAATGAGTTCTGCACATTCTTTGGGATTGTCAGTAATCTGGCTTGTGTGGGGATTGTGATGAGGACCAACTGGAGATGAGGTCTCTGCTTTGAATGTACATATTTCCAGAATGCCTTACTGCCAGGGTTGGTTGCTATGGGCTGCTCAAATTCAAGCACAGCCTTTTTTGTCACCTGCTTGAGATGGTTGAATGATTTATTACACTTTTTCCTATTTATATCTGATTTATGCAGTTTGTATTCCTGTTTGAAAAAGATGGCTGTTTTGGTAATGCAAATAACTGTTGTGTGTTAGATAACAGTGTTTTGTGAATTGATATCAGAAGGTAACAACTGTAAAACTAAATTAAGGAAGACTTGAAAATAGGAATAAAATCAGATTCGAGAACATTTAGTTGCACTGATAAGAAAACAGTTTTGGGAGACACAGAGAGAAATGTAGTGTTGCTAACCAGTTCAATTAATAGTGGAAGAAGAGGAAGAATGGGAGGAGAATGCAAAGATGATGTGCAAAGGATTAGCATTTCAAAGCTTCATTGGATAATCAAGTACAAAAAAAAAAAAATGCATCTCAGTATGATCCTTCATTAGGCCCCACTTGCTAACTGCTAAAAGTGAACTATAGAAAATTATGTCAGGTTATCAGGAAGTTTGCAACCAATGTACTATTATTATATATTAGTATCAACAAGTCTTTCTTACTGCCAACAACACTAAAGTCACCGATTTCCTTGAACTGTGTGCCACCATTGAAACAAATTAGTAAATGGCATTCATCTTCACTGACGATCATGTACTCGCTTTTCTTTGCATTGGAAAACAGACTGGCCTTGGTTGTAGTGTTCTCAAAGGATGTTAACAAGCTTTGAGCATCACGCAGTTGATGGGCTTTGAAGGGAAGATCAACAGCATAGTCAAGGTCAGAGAAATACAGATTCTACTGATGTCTTGGTCACATAATATTGTAATATAATCAAGTTTATATTTTTAATGGGCAATATTTACATTAATATGTTTGTTTTTTGATAAAATCCGTTCAAAGAGTAAACCAGTAAAACCTACATAAAAGCCAACAGCTTACATGTGCACATGTGTATGTGTGTGTGTGCATGCATGCATGTGTGCATGTGTGCAAGTAAGCACTTAAGAGTGATTAAGAGGGAGAAAGGAGAATGCTCATTACTGACAGCTTAGAGGAAATATTGCTCAAGAAACCAACAATAGAATCAAACCCACAATCTCATGATTGTTAAGTGAGCTTTTTAACCACTTAATCAAGTTACACCCATACTCTCTATATGTATTGTGTGTATGTGCATGTGTGTATTTGTATGTATGTATGTGTATATATATCTATCTATATCTATCTATCTATCTATCTATCTATCTATCTATCTATATATATATATATATATATATATATATATATATATATATACATATACATATATATACATATACATATATATACATATATATATACACACACACATATATACACACATATATATATGTATATATATATACATACACACACACACACACACATATATGTATATATATATATATATATATATATATATATATATATATATATATATATATATATATATATATATATATATATATATATATATATATATAAGTGTATGTGTATATGAGCATATATATATATATACACGAGTAAGTGGACAGACAAAAGAAAAGGGCACTCAGCACAATAGGAGATATTACACACACACACACACACATGTGTATATATATATATATATATATATATATATATATATATATATGTTAAGCTGATCTCAGGAGGACAAATGAATGCAACAAATGATAAGATGCTGTACTGGAGAGGAGCCATCCAATCCATGCAAATACAGAGAAATCAACATAAAATTAGAATGATTACAATGAAGATAATACAATAATGATGTCATTCTGTAATGTAAAAAGCACCCAGTACTGTATTGTGTGTATGTGCATGCACCCAGTACACTCTGTAAAGCGGTTGGCATTATGGAGGGCATCCAGACATTGAAACTGTGCTAAAACTGACAACTGGAGCCTGTGCAGCTCTCTGGCTGGCCAGCTCCTGTCAAACTGATCTTTATTCTTTATTCTAATCAGTTAAGTGGCCTTTCTCTGAATGTAGTTTAAAACGTCTGTATGGCCATCTATATGTAGCTCATCCAGTAGCATCATCCAGGATGTGCAAGCAATATTTTTTTGTACACTTCAACTGAACTTTGTGATCTTTGTGAGCTTGCCGTCTTGGTTGCCAATAATGAGATTTAATCTCTAAAATAGGAATATTTCTTTTGCTGGGGTAGGGAAATGGAGGATTCTTCTGACTGAATAATACAGGGTGTTCCAAAAGTCAATAATGGGTTTCAATTTTTAATAACTTCCTTAACTTTACATAAATGCATGAAATTTTGATACAATGTAAAAGACATAATGGAAATTTATATGCACCAGTCAAATTTTGTAACATCACTACACCACATATGAAAAATGACATTACTTAAATGGCAGCCATTTTCAGCTTTGGACATCCATGCTCTTTCCAAAACTTGCACCATAACACTCTCAAGAGTTTCAGACCCCACTTCTCTGATTTCTCTATTGATGTTCTCCTTCAGTTGCCCCAGGGTCTCCGGTTTGTTGACATAAACCCTCTCTTTTGGGTATCCCCACAAGAAAAACTCCAGGCTAGTCAAGTCTGTAGAATGTGAAGGCCATTCAAAGTAGACCTCACACCTGGTTCCAGCAAGATGGGGCAACTGCTCATACCACAGGAAAAACAATGCAGTTGCTACGGCAGTGCTTTGGAGAGAGAATAATTTCCTGCTACAGCAATGTCAACTGGCCTTCATGTCCTTTACATTGGTATCAAAATTTGTATCACAAATGTTTTACTAATGTAAACAAGACAATTTCATTGATAGTTTTGCCCAAATTTACAGTGATTTCATTTTTTAGTTTTTGTTATTGTTTAAATAAGGAATTTAAATTTTAAACTCATACCATAACTAAATAACTTTAATCAATTCAATTTGTTTCAAATGGTTAAGAGAATTTCTTTTCAAAATTTTACCAAATAAGCTTCATACAATCTAGCATCAAAATTCAAAACAGTATATTATATTCAAAGAACTTTGTAACTGTATGACAATAATTCTTACTTTCATTTGACCTTTGAATTTCACTCTTTAGCATTTAAACTGGCCATATTCAGCCTAAATATTCTACCTGTTTTATGTTCAAACTACCCAGATCTGGTCTCCCTCATCTGCTCTAAAATATTATGCTAAATACAAACAATCACATCATCAAAATCTCAAAACAAAAAGATCATGAGTGATTAATTCAAAACAATGTGAATAAATAAGTATTAAATTTGACAAAGTAATTTGAATGTTAAAAGGGTTAGAGTAAAAATCTAATAATGTTTTTGTTTTTTTCCAAATAATTTCTTGACTATGTTTTCAAATGCTTCAAAGTACAATTTGGATTAATTCACATGTAATATAACAATTTTGCTTAAAAATCCTTTGCAATCCATCCATTTCCCCAAATATACTCATTAATAATCTTTTGTAGCTTGCTGTAGTTTTTTCCTTTCAAAATGTATTAATTTTCTTTCTAATATGTAATATTATGAGTTTAATTGTTTCCAAGTGATACATACATACATACATACATACATATATATCTCTTTTACTCTTTTACTCCTTTACTTGTTTCAGTCATTTGACTGTGGCCATGCTGGTGCACTGCCTTTAGTCGAGCAAATCGACCCCAGGACTTTTTCTTTGTAAGCCTAGTACTTATATCAACTAAAATTTGAGGTTCTTCAAATGAAGCCTTTTGAAATATTTGTTCTGCACTGATTTACAGACACTTCCATGCACATTTGCCAATGGAAATGCAGTCTACTGTGTGATTGGCTCACTGGAAACTTGTAACCGGTAACCTATTATTCATCAACTACAATATAAAATTAAATAAATAACTGACTTCTCTTATTATATAGGTCACATGAATTATTAAAAAAAAAATTTATACCTTTTCATTTAAAATGGCATTGTTAAAGGTATTTAGAGTACTGAAATTCTTAAGCTGTTATGAGATGATAGCAATAAATAAGAAAAAAAAAAAAAAATTATTTAGAAGCCAGCAGCTTTACAAGCTTGGTTTTCAAAATCCAATGAAACAGCATAAAAAGATAACGAGAAAACAGGAAATTACTGGTGATAAGGAAGTTTTCTTTGAGCGGAATGGTTTGCTGAAATTATGGTAGTTTAGCATTGCAGATAGGCAATTGTGATTCAGTTTTATCATTTGTGTTTACAAAATTGTTATATAACAGAACAGGTGTAGAAGGAAGGACTTAGCAGTATTATTCACACACTCACACATACTTGATATGTACTTGTTTACATGTTCAGCCTGTCAGCTGTGGCCATGCTGGAGTGCTGCTGTTAGGCAATGGTTACAGTGGATGACTACCTGTATATGTATGTATGTATGTATGTATGTATGTATGTATGTGTGTATGTGTGTATGTCTCTTCTATTTTTTAAAATTATTATAAATCTTCCACTGAGGAAGGAACTAGTTTTCAACAAAGATACAAGGCTCTATCTTTGGGATGTAGTTTACACAGACAAATTCACATTTGGAACTTGAGAAAAGTCTTGCATATTTTTACTGTTCCACTTACAGACTGCACTTGTAATGTACGAATTAGCCGGTCGATTTCTCTTTCTGAAGATCCCAGTTTATTCAGATTCTCCTTTAAGCATTTACTAATAAAACCTAATGCTCCAATTATTATTGGTATGAATATGAATTCATAGTCTGAATATAGAAGCTGGAGGTTTTGAAACAGTTATCCATACATGTCCTCTTTTTCTTTGATTTTCAAACATTGAGCCTCACAGAGGCAATGACAGGAGACCGAGACCTTTGGAGGTATGCTTTGATTGAGAAGACCCGGCAGCTAAAGTGAGATCACAGCCATGGCCGATGCCAGTGTTGCATGTCTGGCCCAATTAAGAGTACCCATGATGTGTTGGGTGATATGATATACTTGAGAAGACCTGTTGAGTCAAGTAAAACCAAAATTGTAGCTGTGAGTGCCCCTGACTGGCTTCCATGCCAGTGGCACATAAAAAGCACTATCTGAACGTGATTGACACCAGGACTGCCTGACTGGTCCCCATGCTGGTAGCATGTAAAAAGCACCATCTGAACATGGCTGATGCCAGTACCCCCTGACTGGCTCCCATGCCAGTGGCACATAAAAAGCACCATCTGAACATGGCTGATGCCAGTACTCCCTGACTGGCTCTTGTGCCAGTGGCATGTAAAAAGCACCATGTGAAAGTGGCTGATGCCAGTACCCCCTGACTGGTGCCCGTGTCAGTGGCACATAAAAAGCACTATCCAAATGTGATTGGTGCCAGGATCACCTGACTGGCTCCTGTACCGGTGGCACATAAAAAGCACCCACTCTTGGAGTGGTTGGTGTTAGGGAGGGCATCCAGCTATAGAAACATTGCCAGATCAGATTGGAGCCTGGTGCAGCCACTGGCTCTCCAGACCTCAGTCAAACCGTCCAGCCCATGCCAGCATGGAAAATGGACGTTAAAAGATGATGATGATTTATATATGCAGGGCAGCTGATCTCATACCTTTGCCCCTCTGTCCCAAACAATAATATCCGGCCTGTTGTCTTTACATTTGACAGAAGTTTTGGTGGAAATATTCCACCAGTATTCCTTAAGTTGGTGTTTATGAATATATTCCATAACAGAGGGATTTTCTAAGTTTATTTCAGGATAGTCTTTTTTGCGGATGACATTGTAAATTGTTTTAGCAGCATCGTGCCACATAAGGAGGCAGTACCGTGATGACATTTTAGGACAGCTGCTGATCACATGCATGGTGTCCTCCACAGAAACATGACTTAACCTACACACGCGGTTGCACCTTGGGATTACAAGAGTGTCACTGTCTCCCTTGTTCACCAGGTACTTTGTGGCAATCTCCTGTTACTGGATTGCAAATGCATAACCTTCGAAATGTAATGTGATGTATTGGTCTCGTGTTCAAGAGAAGCTGAACTTTGAGTCAATTCTAATGTATGTATGTATGCATTTATGCATGCATGCATGCATGCATGTATGTATGTATGTATGTATGTATGTATGTATGTATGTATGATTGCATGCATGTATATATGTGTGCATGCATGTGTACATACATGTGTATGTGTGTATATATATATATATATATATATATATATATATATACACATTATCATCATTATTTAATGTCTGCTTTCCATGCTGGCATGGGTTAGATGTTTTGACTGGAACTGGTAAGTCAGGGAGCTGCACCAGGTTCCAGTCTGATTTGGCATGGTTTCTATGGCTGGATGCCTTTCCTAACACCAATCACTCCAAGAGTGAAATGGGTCCGTTTATGTGCTGCTGGCATGGGTACCATTTACATGACACTGGCAACGGCCACAATTACAAGTCTTCTCAGCATAGCATCACCAAAAGTCTTGGTCACTTATTATCACCTCTGTGAGGCCCAACATTTAAAGATCATGCTTCACCACCTCATACCATGTCTTCTGGGTCTACCTCTTCCACAGGTTCCCTTCATAGTTAGAGATCAGCACTTCTTTACACAGCTGTCCTCGTCTACACGCATCACCTGACCATACTAGTGCAGTTGTCTCTCTTGCACACCACATCTGATGCCTCCTATACCCAACCTTTCTCTCAAGATGCTTACACTCTATCGTACATGCACACTGACATTGCACACCCAGTGAAGCATATATACACACACACACACACACACACACACACACACACACACACACACACACATATATATATCATCATCACCAACATAATTTTAATGTACATTTTTCCATACTTGCATTTGTTGGATGGAGCTTACAGAGGCAGATTTTCAACAGTTGGATGCCCTTCCAAACATCAATCATTTTACAGTGTGGACTGGATGCACCAGCATGGTCACCAAGTAACTCGCAAGACAAAGATCCTTTGAGAGGGATGGGGCATTGAACGAGGTGGCCTTGTTCCAGGTGATGAGAGGTTAGAGTGTGACAGAGCGATAGAAACAGGTGTCTTGCTGTAGTGGAGATACGTGATTACCCAGTCAGAGGGAGAGAGCAAGAGAAGAGAGAGAGAGAGAGAGAGTGATCAAGAATGAGAAAGAGAGTGAAAGAGGGTGAGAGAGAGATAGTGGTGAAGTGCCAAGGCATACCCTCAAGGTACAAGGATCAGAATATAAATGGGATGATAGAGTATTACCAAGGGTGTATGAGTAGGGAGTAGGGACTTCATATGAATGCAAAGAGTGTGGTGTGGGGATGCAGTGACTGGTGAAATGTGGGCATATAGAGGAGGTGGGTGACAACAGGATAACAATGATACAGAATAGGGCAATGAGGACATGATTGGGGAGCAAGAGATAAGCATAAGCATAGTGCATGAAAAAGAGGAAATGTGAGGAAGAGAAGAGGAGATGTAGTTTGGTTTGCTGGGGGGGGGGAGGGTTTGTGAAATTTATACATATATATGTGTGTGTGTGTGTGTGTGTGTGTGTGTGTGTGTGTGTGTATATGATCAGCATCATTATTATTGTCATCGTTTTAACAACCTCTTCCCATGCTTATGAGAGTCAGGCAGAATTCATTGAGATAGATTTTTCTACAGTCAAATGTCCTTCCTGTTTCCAACTTGCACCTGCTTCCAAGCAAGGTAATATTTCCCCATGGAGAGACATATATACATTTGAGACTTTCACTAGCGATCCCTCAGGTGTTATTTATCTAATTGGGTCAAACCAATAAGAAAGACCACTTGAATTCTCCTCTATTTCACCAATGTTTTAGATTTGTACCTGTCGGTGCTGAATCACTATTAACTTTCACCCATGGATTGTCTTGGTTTTCTTTCAAATTTATGCACTTTTTATACTATTTTCTGTATAAATATGACTTGATGCCTTGTAACTACCTGTTCATATTTAATTCAATTTTACCCACACTAAGGCAGTGAGTTGGCAGAATCATTAACATGCGACGAGCTGGCAGAAACGTTAGCATGCCAGGTGAAATGCTTAGCGGTATTTCGTCTGCCATTACGTTCTGAGTTCAAATTCTGCCAAGGACGATTTTTCCTTTCATCCTTTCGGGGTCGATAAATAAAGTACCAGTTACCCATTGGGGCTGATGTAATCAACTTAATCCCTTTGTCTGTCCTTCTTTGTCCCCTCTATGTTTAGCCCCTTGTGGGCAACGAAAAAATAAGAATCATTAGCATGCCAGGGAAAATGCTTACAAGCATTTTGTTCCTTTTTATGTTGTGAGTTCAAATTCTGCTGACATTGACTTTGCTTTTCATCATTTCAGGATTGATAAAATAACTGCCAGTTGATCACTGAGGTTGATGTAATTGACTTACCTGTTCCCCAACCCAAATTTCTGGCCTTGTGTCAAAATGTGAAACCATTATGCCTACACTAACTTAACCTGTACATTGCCTACAGTAGTTAACACTTATTTTTATGGACCCTGTATCCCACCACATTGGATTCAATGCACTGGGTCTGGTACAAGCACTTATTGTCTACCTTTTATATTATACGTCATTTTGACATTTTCTTCTCATGTGCCGGTGGCATGTAAAATGCACCAACTGAACGTGGTCGATGCCAGTGCCCCTGACTGGTTCCCGTGCCAGTGGCACATAAAAAGCACTATTCATGTGTGGTTGATACCAGTGCCCCCTGACAGGGCAGGGCTTCTCAAGCATAGCATATCACCTAACACTTAAAGGGTGCTTTTTATGTGCCAGTTACGCGACACTGGCATCGGCCTATGACTATTATCTCACTCAGTATGACGGGTCTTTTTTCCCAACAGTCTTAATCTGTTGTGCATATATGAAATAATAATAATCCTTTCTACTATAGGCACAAGGCCTGAAATTTTGTTGATTACATCAACCCTAGTACTCAACTGGTACTTATTTTATTGACCCTGAAAGGATGAAAGCAAAGTCGACCTCAGTGGAATTTGAACTCATAATGTAGCAATGGGTGAAATACCACTAATGATTCTGCCAACTTGCTGCCTTATATGAGATAATAATAATAAAAACTAATTGTTTGTAATATAGGCACAAGACCTGATTTTCTTTCGGTGACGGGGGTTAGTCGATATCATTGATCCTAGTAATGCCCCTGAATGGGTAAAAAGCAAAACTAACCTTGTCGAATTTGAACTTAGAACATAAAGAGGCAAAAGAAAACCACAAAATACTTTGTCTGATGCTCTAACAAGTCTATAAAATTAATAATAAGTGCCATTTATATTAATATGAAATAAACAGGAGCTACTAATGAAAGAGATCTGATTGACCCAGTTATACATGTACAATAAAAGACTTTGGTACTTACCAATATAAACTATTGTACAAGTAATAGATATATGTAATGATACATATGTATTTTAAATAGACAATATGTCTCTACTAGACTGTAACTGTGTTAATTTCAATACAAAGACTCTAGCCATGTAGGTACTGTAAAGCAATAATATTATATTCCATCTTTTATCTTTATTTGTGTCAGTCATTGGACGTAGCCTTGTTGGGGCATTGCATTGAAGGACCTTTTTGTCGAATAAATTGACCCTTGTACTTACTTTTTAGAGTCTTGATCTTATTTTATTGTTTATTTTTGCTGAACTGCTAAGTTACAGAGATATAAACAGACCAACACCTGGTGATATCACTAGTACCAATGGCACGGAGAAAAGCACTCAGTAAACTCTGTAAAGTGGTTGGCATTAGGAAGAGCATCCAACCATTAAAACCATGCCAATGTTGACACTGGAGCTTGATGTAGCCTTACAATTCTCCAGATTCTGTAAAACTGTCCAACCCATACCAGCATGGAAAATGGATGTTAAATGATGATGATGTTGATGCATATTCCTGAATTGAACCATATTCTGAAGAGTCTGTAGAAATAAATTCTGTCATATAATAAGGCTTATTGTTACCAACAGCAGTACCAGATCAGAAAGTGCTAACTTTATCGAACTTGGCAGCAATAATTATTATCATACACACAGTTCAAAATAAAAAGCTTCGAGCTACACTCTGATACTTATAGTTTGAGAAATCTTTCAAAGTCAAAAGTTAATTTAATACCTATAGAGTTGCTACAAAGATCAGAGTATACAAGAGTTTTAAGTCAAGCTATTAGATGAAGCCAACCAAAAGCCTCTGCTGATCATATAACTTCATATTAATGTCAACAGTGAATACTATACTCCTAAATATATATAAGAAATTTTTATAGGTGCAGGAGTGGCTGTGTGGTAAGTAGCTTGCTTACCAACCACATGGTTCTGGATTCAGTCCCACTGCATGGCACCTTGGGCAAGTGTCTTCTACTATAGCCTCGGGCCGACCAAAGCCTTGTGAGTGGATTTGGTAGATGGAAACTGAAAGAAGCCCGTTGTATATATGTATGTATGTATATATATATATATATATATATATATATATATATATATATATATATATATATATATATATATCATCATCATCATCATCATCGTTTAACGTCCGCTTTCCATGCTAGCATGGGTTGGACGATTCGACTGAGGACTGGTGAAACCCGATGGCTACACCAGGCTCCAATCTGATTTGGCAGAGTTTCTACAGCTGGATGCCCTTACTAACGCCAACCACTCCGAGAGTGTAGTGGGTGCTTTTACGTGTCACTCACTACACTCTCTCTCTCTCTCTCTCTCTATATATATATATATATATATGCTAGCATGGAAAGCGGACGTTAAACAACGATGATGATGATGATGATGTGTGTACTTGTGTGTCTGTGTGTTTGTCCCTCCACCATCGCTTGACAACCGATGCTGGTGTGTTTACGTCCCCATAACTTAGCATTTCAGCAAAAAGACACCGATAGAATAAGTACTAGGCTTACAAAAAATAAGTCCTGGGGTCGATTTTCTTGACTAAAGGTGGTGCTCCAGCATGGCTGCAGTCAAATGACTGAAACAAGTAAAGAGAGTAATGAGAGTATGCTGTGGAAAAGATGGAGAAAACGAAAAAGTCAATGATGGCCATCAATACTATGAAATTTTTCATTATATACTGTTCTCCTCTCATGGTATTGAGTAAATTTTTTTTGGTCTTAGTGATCTGAGTTATCTTTAGTCTTATTTTGTGTAGGGAGATTCATTATGTCAATATTAACACAAGCACTGGTTTGATTCCACTTCTTTATTATTAGTCAACTGGCTAAATATCCAACTAACTAATCAATTGTTTGTCCAAGACCTTGTTGTGCGCATGTGTGTGTGCTTGCATATGTATGTATGCATGTATGTATTCTTTTGTGTGTGTATTCCTGTGTCTGTGTATGTTTGCTTGTGTATTTGTGTATGTATGCAGGTGTGTGTGTGTACTTCTGCTTCTATGTGTGCTTGTGTGTGTCTGTACATGTAAGTTTGTGTGTGTGTGTATGTGCGCCTGTTGTGTATGCATGCCTACATATGTCTGTGTGCCTGTGCATGTGTATGCATGCCTACATATGCATGTGTGTATGTGCTTATATGTGGTGTGTGTATGTATGGTGTGTATGTGCATGTATGTGTCTGTGTATGTTTATGCCTGTCTGTACTACCTATTTACCTACTTATCTACCTACCTACCTGCCTCCCTACCTACTTTCCTACCTACCTGTTTATTTGCCTATCTCCCCACCTATCTACCTACCTACCTACATAATTAACTAAGTAACTAACAATCTATATAATTAACCTAACCACCAAAAATCTTACATACTTACCTACCTATTTACCTACTTGATTGCCTACTTATGAATGTACCTATGTATGTACGCTGTGTGGGTGGTATCCATGGCAATGAGGTGCATTGGATAACTCAGAGTTTATCAAGAATCTAGTGATGTTAATTTCTTGTGACACACACAAATATAACAGAACAAATGGAAAAAGCATGAAAAAATATTCAGTAGACAAACCAGACCCAATGTTTTAAATATTGGTTTCTAATTTTGGACTAATGTTTTAAATATTGATATATATTTCATTGAATATGAATTTACATGATGTAAGCAAATGCTTTAAAAATTATTTAGAAAATTGAATTTATTTTTCATCATTTGAAATTATCTCATTTCTTAATATCAACAAGAAGTATTTATTTCTTAATGTCACTTGAATATCCTGGTGACTGGCAGTCTAATAATAATAACCTGGTGGCTGGCAGTCTAAGTTGACCAGGCAAGGAATTATCTTGTGATGAATTGACCAATGAGGAACTGACCAGATGTCCTGTTAATATGCCAGTGATCCCATTGATTGGCTGTCAAGTAGAAAGAATTAAGTTTTTCAATACATCTCACTTATTTTTGTAAAGCAAAGCCTCTTCTTAGAAAATGCTGATATTTTATGTTTCCTGTTGCTAGTTAGCATTTCAGTTCTTTTCAGGCTGGACTGCAGACTTTTGGAGCTCATGACCGTTCTTCTATGGTTAGAGCTTTATTTATTTAAAAAAAGTTTTTGTGTGGTCTTTGTCTAAAAGGAGAAGCTGTGCTCATTCCCTTTGCAGGGCCTCCAAGATTGGAGAAATCCACACAGCATTTTTCATGAATAACTGCAAGTTGAAAGCTATAGGAAATACAAGTTTACAGCTGTAGGAAATACAAAAGATAACACGAGGCCTTCTCTAGAATGGAAAATACCAAGTAGTGTTATTTTGTACTGAGGACATTTCTTGAAGCATTTGTGATTCCAAACTAAACCTATTATCTATTCACTCTACCAAAACTTTCAACTACTTTAATATTTTATCCATTAGTGTAAGACCTCTGTAACTGCTCTTTAGTTGCCTTTGTAACAATTTGAGACAACATTGTTATACCAGTCAAGTAACTAACACAGTCCCTACATAATCTTTTTGTTTTTAACATGAATTTACAGCTTCCTCTATATTTATCTCATTGATTATCTTAATAAGCAAGAGGAAGTAACCCTCAATAGCTGTCCTATTATTTTTACTGTCATTCATATCACACATTCGAAACTCATTTTATAATAACTTTTTCGTGATTCTTTCTTTTTATTATGAACAAGAACATGTGCAACAGTATGTACTGGAGCACATTTCTTCCCAGTGCAAACTGGGTTTATAAAATCTTTGCGCCTTGCAATCAGGATTATTTTCTTGCTTCTCATTCTCAAAATAAACTTCCAATTCTATCTCAGCTTCTTTCTTGACTGAATAAACCTAACGTATTGCTCCCCGTTTAGGTTTCTCATCACATCAGAAATCACAGAACAATCTATAAATCTGATACAGAAAGATAAGTTGAATTTTTTCATTAGTAATGTTTGATTTCCAAATGTTTGATGTAATACATATTTAATTAAAAGCTTGCTCAGTGTTGGATAAGTAAAGCCAAATAATACTTAAATATATTCATCGTAAACGTTAATTTATTAACTTCAAAATTTTGTACTTAATCAGATTTTTAGTTCTCTAAGAGTACAATTTCAATAACCAATATCGGAGAAAACGTGTTCCGAATTAAAATTCATCGAGATCAATTCAGCCTTACATCCTCTCTGGGTTGATAAAATAAAGAACTGGTATCGATTCCTTTTAGGTACCCGAGGTGTGAATGGAATTATAATAGAACATTTCTTGGAGAATACTTCTCTAAAACCTAGAAAACTAGAGTTATCTGTTCATGGCGTAGTACTAACTTGGCGAACTCACATCGGGAAAAGTAGTTCTACAAAATATTACCGACAACTCTCAGGTATATTAGCAATTACTTTGACCAGCAGTTTACAAGTGGTGAAATTATTTTATCAATGGAAAGACTTGTTACTTCTGGAATTAAATTAAAGACGCAGTTCGAATGTTTTCCGATTCCAGAAACACATTAGTCATAAAAGCTGACATCATGGCGGAAGAAACTGCTTGAAACACTCCAAATCTACCGCATCTTGTTTTAAAATTGAAGTTGTCATTTCCTTGACTTCTAATATATTCTCCCGGATTAACTTATATATGCTATTTATCACAATATCTGCAATGAAAGGCTGACTTTATATGTCGGAAAATTTTACTGAAATTCATGTCAGTCGGTGCCCTAAAAGCACAAGATTAGCTGGAAGCTTGTTATCACAAGCGAGTTTTTAAATTTCCCTATCTCCATATGGCAAATTGGTTAAATTGAAACTTAAAGATTACTGTATTTGTTACATGTATCCTACTGTTGGACAGAACTCACGAGAAAGTGGTTGAGTTATCTTCAATGAATGCCTACTTCAACAAAATATGTAGTCTCTCTGTGGCGAAGGATTTGGAGTTCAAAATCTCGACCTTGGATTTCAGCTCTTTGTTGAGGCAAGTTTTAACATTTTTCTATTCACAATATAAATTTAATTCAAATACATTAAACTTGTTCTTCTTTAATCATAACTATTCATTCTCATGCGTGCATGAATACATTTCTTTCCTTCTAACACTAACCTTACGTTCACCAAGTGGTCTGTGGCGACTGCTTTGAAACGAATATCTTCCCTACCACTAAGCTTTATGTGTCCCCGAATACTGTAATCTGGACCCCTTTTCAATGTCGAGACTTTATTTTCTCAAACTGACATTACTCCTTTCCTCTTCCTATCATTGTCATTTATAGAAATGTTCGTACATACTTTTTCTACTTAAAATTTATTTATTCGTAACTGACTAATGTTTAAAGCATGCATGAAAAAGCTATTAAAAACACTATTCAGAATGAAACATTACACACACGCATATATATATATATATATATATATACACACACACTATTATTATACTAATGCTATTATTACATTTTTACATGGCGTCAAAAGTTGAATAAATCAAATAATGATTTTCGTATGAGGAACGTGAAAAACCTCTTTCTGTGGACTTCCCAAACTGGGATTCGATTGCTAATTATGTCTTATGAGAATATAAATTCACCCGGAAAAAGTTTTTCCCTTCTATTTATTTCAGTTGTTGTTAGTGGTGTTGTCAATATTTGTTTGTTTGTTTGTAGTGTCTAATTTCCATTGTACCTACCAATATCACTTTCGGTATCATCCTTGTCACCTTAATTTATATCTTCTTTGATATTCGATATCTTTATTTCAATCTCCAGATTCAGTGATTTACTTTTAAATAAAGTAGTACACACGTGTATGCGGCATCATACACACATACTTACATTTTATACACATACACACATTGACAGATGTAGGTAGATGTATGGTGTGTGTATATTACGTTTACTTGTGAATATCTGTCACCCTGCTATTTTCGGGTAGTCTTATTTCCACTGTTGTGTGACATGTACCCCTCGCCTTACTTTTGTAATCTCCTTAAAAACCAAGACGATCAGACCTCATTGTAGATTAGATAAGCAACTTTTATTGTTCTTCTAATATAATTTGTTGTCAAAAGTTCATATATTTTGTGTACACGTACATTATTATCTCTAGGTAACTAGTATGACTTTTTTCTTATCTCCTACTATGTGTAGTGAGTGTGTTGTCGATTAGTTACTCCTGTTGTGAAAATGGAACAAAGATTATTTCAAAGATTCCACTATTCTTCAAAATGTCATCACAACTTCAATCGTTTACTCGTCTTCAGTTAGTGTGATCAACACATTTCACTTGCATGTAGTTTGGAATTTGGCAAATAATTTATTGATATTTAGTAACAAAGGCCTAAGAGTTGTTGCATTTGTTCACTTACTCCCCTCCGCTCCCTATTGGTTTCCTAAATTTCTAGTGTTTTGTCCCCCCTTTTAAATTCCTGCTGATAAATGTTAATGTCATTCTCATGAATGTAAAGTTTTTCTTTTTCTTTTTATTGTTTTTTTTCTCTCTCACTACCATTTCCTCTAGCAATAACATTTTAGCTTTTGCTTATCTCTATCTAAATGTGAACTCAGCACATCTTGTAGTTGTAATACTACCGAGAGTAAGAACTGTCGTTTTCTAGGGTGGGGCTTCACGATTGGAAGACTAGAATTAAAAACAGGTTTTTTTTTTTTTCGGTTAGTGTGTTGGCAATCAATTCTGTAGAATGTTTAAAAGACAATATTTGAAAACTAAAGTCTTGATACTAGTGTGAATTTTTAGAAATTAATAATGAATATAATCGTTGTAAAGCGACTGAGTGGAGACATGGGTATTTTGTGGTGGACACTTGATGGAATATTAGCGATTATTAGGCGACAAGAATGGTGACGAGGAAAACTACACCCCCTTATTTTGTTGTCACTCGTTCACGACTATGTCTATTGTAGACATTTAGTTACGATTCTACCATTAAAAATATTACGTTGTTGTAATTTTATTGAAAAAGCATGAGGAATAATTTCATGACTATCCACTTTCTAGAACATGGGACCGAAAAGTGTAATAGTCTCTGGTGCGGAAGTTTAAAAAAAAATGTGATACACCATTTCAAGAGAACGTAGAAGGGTGTCTTTGGATTTCGGTAGTATCGGAGTTACTTCATTCTTTTCTATCAATTAAAATTCGTTTAAGAAAAAGGCTTTATTATTCAGAAATAAGTTTAGTATCTAAGGACATCTTATTTAACAGTCCTACTCTCTCTTCAGCCGGTTGCGATAAGAAGTAGAAGACACTGAAGTTCTCACGACTACAATAATATTTGTTCAACACCATCAACCATCTTCATAAAAAACTATCATTTTTCTCTGATTGTTTTTTTAATTATAAATCCAGCGCACATTTATGAAGATATATTTACTTTAGAATATCTTCTAGAGTTTCAATTATATAAAAATAAAGGCAACTTCATAGCTTTCTAGTTAAAGATCCTTTAACAAATTTAAAAAAAAAATGTTTCGAAGGGTGCTATTCCCTCTTGTAGCTCAACTCAGGGAAGTTAATTCTTGTTCTGATTATCTCTCATTAATATAAATATTTCAAATCGGGTGGGTGTAGGGTAAAAACCACTAGATTTACAGGAAGCTAATGGAGGTTTTGAAGAAATGCAAGAGTAGCTTATGATCCTGAAATGCAAGAGTAGCTTATGATCCTGAAATGCAAGGATCGAATAGTTAGATTTGCTTTTGTTACGAGTGTTGTCATTTCTTTTAATGAATAATAATAATAACGCGGATGACAATAATGGGCTCAAATTTAGGCACAAGGCCAGTAGTTTTGAGGGGAGTGGGTTAGTCGATGCCATTGATTCCAGTACTTGACCGGTAGGTTATCGACCTCGAAAGAATGAAAGGTAAAATGATCTAGGTGTAATTTGAACTGAGAATGTGACAAGCCGGAAGAAACACCTTTAGGTTTCCAGTTTCTTAATCATTATTCTATCAACAAAGTTTCTACAAATCATTTGATTTAGGGAAGAATCTTTTGGTCCTTAATTTTTAAAGGTGTACAGAATGTTGGTCTAAGTTGTGGATCTTGAGTAAGCTCTTTAGAGACGTTTTCTTCGAGTAAAACCATTTTACGTTTCGCAGTTTCTGTAACCACACAGTTAAAAAGACAATATATTTTATATTTCTTAAAAATAGAAATATAATTTTGTAAGTAGGCCTGTCGTTGATAAATGAGGACTGTCAGCTTAAAACTTTAACTAGTGAAGCTTTTTTCATAGTTCGATATCATACTAGAATATAAAGATAACGTCTTCAAATGTTTAAAAAAAAAATACACATCAGATGCGTAAGAAAAAAGACATTCAATTTTATCGTAATGAAGTAGTGTCCGTGCACTATTTAATAGAGATGAAAATGGAATTCAACAAGTTTTACTGATTAAACAAATCAAAGGCTTGCTTTTGTGTGATTTGGACTGGTATGAATGTATTAATATTCATACAGCAATGTTCATTTAATACTCATTCCAAAAGGATTAAATGAAGGATTGTAGATTTTGTTTGATGACGATCAATGTAGAAGTGATATTAGTTCAGACGCAAACAAGCGTATTTAATGAAATATTTTGTTTGAGATCTAGGTTCAGAAGAGAGAACAGCACCAGTAAGAGAAGGAGCCAAAAGAAAGACATTGGTAAGCCAAGTCGATGTGATTGTTGGCAAAAAATTTTATTTATCAGATTCCTTTCTTCTGGAATTTATTCGAAATGTTGCTGACTGTGGCTTTAGTATTTTTTTTTTTATAGGAGGATGAATTAAAATCTTTATATTAAGTAAGCAACTGTTAAGGTACAAAGTAATTTTTTTCTTGAGGCAACATGACTTTATTGAGGAATGGCATAGCTAAGAAATCTTATTAAAGCTGATTAATCAGCATCTGTAGCATGACAACTGAAAGTTACAAGAAGTAAGGGTACTATATAAGTTTGTTTGCCCCCATTAATTTGAGTAATGGTTATGTGGTTCTTGTTGTTTTTGAAAGGAAGTTGTTAGGAAACTGCATAAAGTGATATGGAAAGGATACTGAAGATCTGACTAGGTAGATATGGTGATAAGGTGAAATAATTATAGATGATAGGAGGAAGATAATTGCTGGAGAGGAGGTGAAGAGTGGAAGTTATGAAAGTTAATGTAGTGGAGATTGAAGTGGGAACCATAACAACATATGAGGAAGCTGTTATGTCAGATGACCAGTTTAACACCCGCCTCTCTGTCTGTCTCTCTATTTACACACACACACACACACACTAACAGGCACTCTTTCTCTCTTGGGTGAAACTCAGAGTAGTAAGAGATTAACTTGACCAAAATTAAAATATAATCTTTGATACGAAGTACTTTTTCTTCTGACAGTCAGCACTAAGCATATATATATATATATATATATGTCTCTTAAAAGATAGAGCTCAAAATCAATGCATTGAAGATACTTTATTGCAGCAACAATTATAATAGCAGAAACAACCACAATAAGCCAAACCTATGCACATTACAATAGAGTATCCAGGGTTAGGGTTATAATTGTCTCTGCAATAAAGTATCTTCAATGCATCGATTTTGAGCTCTATCTTTTAAGAGACATATATATATATATATATATACACAAAAACTCACCTGTGGGGTTTTGCTAAGACTGTTAACAGATACTATATATTTTGTAAAATTTTGTTTTATAAAAGTATATATTTAATATATATATATATAGATATATATATATATATATATATATAAGAACAAAGAAGTGACACCAGAAAAAATAAGGGTTATGTAATGAACTTCATTAGCTTATATATATATAGTAGTTGATGGTAGAATTGTTAGTGTTGCAGTATTTGTTTCAGCTCATTACATTCTGTTTAAATCTCAGTAAGGCCAATTTTGTCTTTTGTCCTTCCAAGCTCAATAAAAAAAGTATTGGTACCAGTCATGCCAGTCAAGTACTGGCAGTGATTTAATAGAAAATATATCTGGAGCTAGAGTCTCTCAGACAGTTCAATGTTGGTCTGCCTTCAGTGACACTAATGCCAAACTGTATTGGCTCTTTACCTTCTCTTTGACAACATCATAGGCATGGAACAGGAATACATACTGGTCTTCTATATGATCTTGCTCAGTCTTGCTACCCTGGAAAGATATTCTACTGCTCTGTGAACACAGTATGGATATGGAGTTCACTTTGTTACCACATGGTCTTGAGTAATATCTCACTGCATGACATTTTGGGCAAGTGTGTTCTACTGTAGTCTCAGGCCGACTAATACCTTGTAGTGATTTTGATTGACAGAAGCTGTTTGGAAGCTTGTTGCATGTGTGTGTATGCATGTATTTCATAATTTAATGTCCATCTTTCATACTGACATCAGTTAGATGGTTTGACAGGATTCGATAAGTTGGAAGACTGCTTCAGGGCTTGAAGTCTACTTTGGTATGTTTCTATAACAGGATGCTCTTTCTAATGCCAACCACATTACAGTGTACTGGGAGAAAGACAAAGAAGAAGAGTGGCATTGTTGTAGAAAAGGAGATGGCTTTATGTCAAGCATTAAGAGGCAAGAATATGATAGAGGGACAAGCACCGGTGTTATATAGAGGAAATATTTTGTTACTCTGTATTATATAAGGGTAGGTGAAAGTACTGGAAAGATCTATGTATATGCATCTGTGTGTAGGTTTATATTCTGTGTCCAGGTTTATATTCTGTGTCCTTGCATGAAAAGTGTTGAGTAAAAGGTGCTGATGTTTGTTGACACTCACTGCTAAGAAATTGTCTAATAGCTCAGTAACTTCAAAGGCAAGAGGATTTTAAAAAAGTAAATTCATGACTTGAAATACAGGTAAGGATTAGTGACAGAAAGGGCATCTAGCTTTAAAATACTACTTCAGTATGCATTCATCCAACTTCAGCTGGCATGGAAAAATGGCATGAAAGAAACAAATCACACATACAGACACACATACACATTTCCACTTATTTTTTATATCTCTAGTCACTGAAGTTCTTATACTTGCATATTTTTGTTCTTATATGGTTATAAAATTTGTCTGAATTCAGTTTCCTTCTTCAATTCACATTTGATATCTATTAAATATTTATCCTAGTCCTATCTGATAAGTGTCTCTGTCTCTTTCCGTGTCATTTTCGATTGTATAGGAGGTACAACATTGTTTTTAATATTACTTTATATAGTCCTGCTTATGTATATCCGAAGAGGAAATTCCTTTCATGAATAGCTTCTTTTTCTCTTAAAATTTAGTTATTGCATGCTTACTGACATCATTAAGAGCCACTTAACAATTTCTGCCACCAATGTAATCCACACATTGTCAAACGGAAAAGACATGAACTCTGTCAGCTGAGTAATAATAATAATAATACAAGAAAAAAAAAATATATACAAGCAGAGTGGACTCTTTAACCCTGTTGCTGACATATCCAGTGTTCAAGATAGGTTGGTCATTCAGTCTTAAAATCGCAATGAAAGACACTGAGACCAGTCCTACTTCTATCAGCAGGGCTAAAGTGGATATGATATGAATATGGCACTTGGAGCACTGATCATAGTATTTTATATCTAAACGAGCATTTCTCTTTTTATAACAATAGTTGTGTGACAATATTTTCATTTAACGGTGGTTGTTTTAGATTTGAAATAGTAAGAGGTAATTTCAATTTTAATGAAATAAAGTTAGCAAGCTATTCACTCATGTGTTCAAAGACTGTTTTCCTTTTATACTTTAGCCCTTTAGCATTTAAACTAGCCATATTTGGCCTAAATATGTTACCTGTTTTATGTTCTAACTGACCTGATCCAGCCTCTCACATCTACCCTACAATGACATTCTGAAAATGAACAGTCACATCATCGAAATTTTGAAGCCACAATATGATGTATGATTAACTATAAAAAATGTGAATAAGTAAACATCACATTTGACAGAGCAGCCTGAATGCTGAAGCGTTATATGTTAGGAATGATATCCAACTATAGAAGCCATGTAAAGCAGACATTGGAGCTTGGACACAGTCCTCTGACCTGCTGGATCCTGTCAAACTGTTCAACCCATGTCAATATGGAATATGTATGTTAAATGATGATAACCCCAGTAGAGTTATTTCAATGTGAGCTTTTAAAATATATTCATCATCATTTAATGTCCATCTTTCATGCTGGCATGGGTTGGGCAGTTTGACAGGAGCTGGTAAGCCAGTTCCACTGTCTGTTTTGGCATGATCTTTATGGCTGGATGCCCTTCCTAACACCAACCACTTTACAGAGTGGGCTGGGTGCTTTTTATGTAGCACCAGCATTGGAGAGGTCTGCTTTGGCACGATTTTTATGGCTGGATACCCTTCCTAACATCAGCCACTTTACAAAGTGCTTCTTATGTGGCACCAGCACCAATGAAGTCTTCCAAATACCAACCACTTTACAAAGTAAATATATCATAATCACTGTGAATGTTTACTTCTTCCTTTTTTTTTTAAATTGAAATGCTTTTTATTTATAATTTCTGCAGTTTGTAGGTTAGTTTCATTTCTGAAGAAATTTAAACAATATACATACATCTTTATAATGATTTGAGACCATCAACATTTGCACATTATTTTATTGCAGACTTTGTAATTTTATTCTTTAGTCATTCCCTCTGTTAGCGAGTTCTTATAGAGTTCTTTCAGAAATTACCATTACCATATTATAAGCTTGCTTTAGCTTACTTCCACTTAGTTATTACTAATCCAGTTTGTTCATTTGGTTCTCACTATCTTTTTTTGCCACACATTCATATCATTATCATTTCCTTGCAATTGTTATCTTCCATCTCAACTTATTTTCTGAGATTCATGGTAAATTGAGCTTATCATTTTCTTCTTTCCAGATGTTTCAGTGACTAACAGGTTAGACAACTGACTATTGATCCAAAGGTCATAATTTCAATCCCTTCAACAAGCTTGTCAGTGTAGCCTCAAATTAGATATGGTGTTTCAGTGAATGTAGTATAAAATATAACTATTAGTTTTATAGTCTTATAGATGGTGGATATTGAGCAAAGCATTTCTCTAATACTGAATTATAATTCCAGCTACAATGCAAAATCTAAGAATAGTAAATAATTTATCATCAAATGTAGGAAACTTACTGTATTTGATGGAATGAAGGACTCATAGACATATTAGCTGTCCCCCAATTTCAGTAGCACATATTCATAAAAACACTTTTTGTGCATTCAGGATATAGGAGCCTGAGTTATAATTTTTTTTTAAGTGTATGAAATTGAGTAAATTTATTCAGAAAACAACTAATTTAAGCATAACCTGTTGCAACTGTTCATTTTCAAAGAATCTGTTCTCACTGTGGGTCTGAAATTCAATATTTTTCCAGAATGGAATAGTTATCTTGGTTATTGCAGCATATTTTCTAATCCCTGGACTTTTTTTTTTTTTCGTGTGGTTAGTCCACATTACTCCTATTAGAATCCATTTTTGCCAGCAAGAAATGAATTTATTTGGTAGTATAGAAACAAAGAAGTAGCTCAAAATACCTTTCGAAGCACTTGGATCTACTGTTTGGTTGTTGGAAGTGTTCGCAGGAAGTCATCAAGATTCATGGGAAAGTGGTGTGGAAAACATACTCAGTGAGGTAGATTTTTGTATGCCACTTTGTTCAATTTGTGCAGAGTCATATGTAAAACATGTGCTTGGGTGTTGTCATGGAGAAGATTTGGTCCTTTTTGAGTGATCAACACCACATGTGAACATTGCTGTTCTTCATACATTTTGTCAGTTTCCCAGTCATACTGCCCTGTTGTGATGCTTTTGCCAGGATTCCAGAAAAAGTAGTGGATGATTGCACTTGCCAATCACCAAACAGTGACCAAAACCTTCTTTTGACACAGCTTCAGCTTGGGAAGTGTTTTGGCACTTCATCTTGGTCCAACCACTGTGTAGATTACAGTCGACCATTGTACAGAATTCATTTTTTTTTTTTTTTATCATAGTTTGCATTGGAATCAAGAAATCATTTGTTCTAGCTGCACAAAATAAGTAGACTTCATAATGGCAATTTTCTTTTTAATTTAAAAACAAATTTTGTTCAGATTGTGTGGCTTGCATTTGTTGAACTTTTTTTTTTTTCGCAATATTGTACAGATGTTGAATTGTCTGCAACCTCTTGAGATGTTTTACTTGATTCTGCTTCAATAAAGACACTGAGTTGGGCATCATTCATAGAAGACCATTTGCAGCCTTTCTCGTCTCCAAAGCTCTCATTGCCATTATGAACTTTTTGGAACCAATGTTGAGCTGTTCATTGTAAGTCTTAATAATTCTCTGACCAAATGATTCATTGGTACTGCAAGTAGATTCTGTTGCATTGCATTCCATTTAAATTCATACAATAAAATCACGTGTATCTGTTTTTTTTTTCCTCTCAATTGACAGCCTAAACAAGAAAAAATTATCTAGAACAATTATCGATAACAAAACAATTAGATAAATCAGACCCAAATCGGCACTTCAAAATTGTATGTTACAGAGAAAGAGTTAAACTCAAGTTTATTTAAAAATAAGACATCATACTTTAAATCAACAAAAACCACAATTATTTTTGTACTAACCTAATAGCTAAGGATGTAATGCAGGTGTTAATTATTAACGGTCAAGTTGTCTTTTATTACTAGCAAAACTCATACCTTTGAACTAATCAACATAAGTAAACTAACAAATAATTTGCTTCAAATAGTTATTTGTTGGGAACAGAAGTGTAATCAGTTTTGTAGATTTTGTTGTACTTATATTCTAAATTTTCTTTCACTTGATTTGACTTCCTTGCATAAATCTGCTCCTGTGCATTTAGTCACATTTATTTCTACTTTTTCAGTTTTAATACATTTACTCAATGTGATTTTGCATTCTGTTGCTATCTTTTTTTTTTTTAATCATTTCTACAAGTTCTTTGAAATAGCTGATTTGTATTGTTTCAATTTTTTTCAAAATATCTCATTTCTTTTAAAAAATAGTTTATGGAACAAAGAGATGAATACACTAGTACTTAAATTTAATCTTTCTTGGTATATCTTTATGGATTCTTTCTTTTATGCTTTTAATTGTTTGTCATTTGACTGCAGCCATACTGGAGCACTGTCTTTAGTTGAACAAATTGACCCTAAGACTTATTCTTTGTAAGCTTAATACTTATTCTATCAGTCTCTTTTGCTGAACTACTAAGTGACAGGGATGTAAACATTCCAACATTGGTTGTTAAGCGATGATGGGTGGGGACAAACATAGACACAGACATATATATATCTATACAACGGGCTTCTTTCAGTTGCTGTCTACCAAATTCACTCACAAGGCTTTGGTTGGCCTGAGGCTATAGTAGAAGACACTTGCCCAAGGTGCCATGCAGTGGGACTGAACCTGGAACCATGCGGTTGGTAAGCAAGCTACTTACCACACAGCCACTCCTATGAATTAAATCTTAAAAAATAAGTTTGTCAGAGATGATGGATTAACTAAGCCATGTGAAAGTGGCTTTGAGCTGTTGAACTATTTTTTAAGTGTAAAATATTCTACTTTTCAAAATGCATATCACCACAAAGGTGTTTAGCCCTTTAACATTTAAATTGTCCATATGTAGCCCAAATATTCTACCTGTTTTATGTTTAAACTGGCCAAATCCAGCCTCTCACACCTATCCTACAATGTCATTCTAAAAATAAACAATCACTTCATTGAAATCTTGAAGCTACAAGATAACGCACTATTAATTGAGAACAATGCTTATATATTCACATTCATCATCATCAAGCGGATGTTAAATGATGATGATGATGAATGTGAATATATAAGCATTATATTTGACAGAGTAATCTGAATGCTAATGGGTTAAATACTCTAAAACCAGATCAGTGTTGAAATGAATAGTGTCAGAGATAATCGACAAATATATTGATAATAAAAAAAAAAGCAAAGAGTTGTTTGAAACTAAAAAATAAAATGATTGAGGTTGGTGGTCAGTTTTTTGTTTTTTCATGCTTCATCACCTGGTTGCTATACATGAATATCAGGAAACCTGCTGAGTATGATACTCAACTAATACAATAATCAGTTATGCAATAGACTGGAAAGGCAAATGTAGTTAGCTGGAACTAGCAGTAAGCTGATGTTTGCAGGGAAAATATTGGCGAAGGGAGAGTTTCAAGGGCTTCAGGAGATAAAGAATTGAATAAAATGCATAGTGTGGACTTTGAAACTCAGTAGGAATGACGAAAAGAGGAGAGGTAGTGAGAGTAGACATAGCTTACTAGTTTGGAAGAGAAGCTCTTGAAATTATGATGAAAGCGATAGAAAGGAAACAGCTTATTGTGTGTTAGTTGTTATAAGATTATCAAACAACCAGAAAGCCTCATTTAGGTTATTGTTTAGAATGTTTATCTGTTGCAGCTGTATTGTAGCAGGTATGTGAGCAATTCTTAATAAATACTCAGCAGCTAATCAAAGCTGAAGCTTTTTTCTGTCCTGAAAAGTGGCGAAATAGTAATAATAATAATGGAACAGTGGACAAGGGAAGAGAGGGAGGGAGAGAGAGAAAGGATGGATGAAAAGGAGATAGTGAGATGAGATGTAGTTGGGAAGGTTGTAAGAATGTGGGGCAGATGTATTGAATGGAAGAGGAGAGGTAATTTGGTGACTCAGGAGGGTGGTCAATGTAAAATGCAGGTGGAGAGGACAGTATTAAGAATGAAAAATGGATAAGAGGTTAAGTGGTTCTGGGTAGTAAGATGGGTAAATAATGTCAGGGAAAGGCTGAAGTATGTAATTTTGCTTACATTAAATTACAACAGAATAGTGCAGTTAGAGAGATGATAGGTGGTGAGAATGTCTTGAGGAGGAAATTGGACAGGCAGAGGGCAGTTGTATGTGTCTGTATATACACACATTGTACTTCTAGAATTTCAGTTTCACTGAGGTGGGCAAGTCTTCTCAAGAACTGCATATTGTCAGTCATCTCAGTCTATTGTCATCTCTTCCATTTGGTTCATAGTCTAGAGATTAGTTTATGGAGAGCAAAATACCTTGGTTAAGCAATGGTAAGATAATCTTATTGAGGAAGAAACTTTGTGGTACAATAAAGGTCATGTTTGAAGGTAAGAAAAATGTCGAGTTTTTCGAGAGTCTTTGAGTTGGCGAACTGTGTCATAGATAACAAATCAGTTTAAGGAAGGGAGAAGAATTCCAGTCAAAGTGATTGGTAGTTTTTGTTACTAATGTTCAGGTCGAAAGCTGGGTAGCTGTTACAGTGTATGGTATTGTAAATGAAGGCAGTGGCCTTTAGAAAGGAAGTGAAGTATATTTAAAATTTATTCTGCATAAGCAATGCGATTGACCAGTATGATTGATTTGTTGAGAAACATGATAAGATTTAGAAGTTTAAAGTGGAAATAGACATTTGAATGAGTAGTAAGAAAATAAGTGTATTGTCTACAAATACTATTTTTCCTAATTCTGCTTAAAAAACTCTTCAGATAAACTTTGGAAAGTAAACATAATAATCAAATGTGTTCATTTTATATATTGAATGTAAACATGGATGTTGCATAGATACAATATACAGAAATAAAAGCAAATGCTCACTTTTTCTGGTTTTGTTTTGTTTATATTCTATCTATGTAATGTTTATGTTTTACGGTCAATATATAGAAATCTATTGTCTGAACAATCCTAGATTATTAATCAATAAATTCAAACAGTTTTCTTAGGAGCTAAAATTACAAACACACTGTTGTTAAATCCTTGAAAGGAAAGCAAATTATATTAGCTAAGTTAGTTGTAGATTTGATTTGGATTTTGAAAAGAATAAAAAAATATTCCCATTGTAAAATATCTCCCTCTTAAAATTATATGTATGTCTTTGAATGTGTAAACTTGTAAAATTTATGGTAGTATATGAACTTGTCTTTTTGTACTAAGTATGCATATATTTGTGGTTAAAAATCATATCATGGCTATCTCGTATGCTTGACTGGGTTCTTCATATTGGAAATTTCCTGTTTGCCTGATAAGCCAGATTTTAAGCTTCATAATCCTGTATTAGTTTCAACCATTTCAGCAGAAGTTCTACAATTTATTTCATTGACATATACTTATTTATCTTCATACTTCCACCAAATCAAATTATATTAGTGTATATTTGTAATTTTGTTGGAATCTAAGATGTTAAGTTTTGGAATTTCCTTATTTTTGGAATGAAGAGGTCATAATTGTTGTGTAGACCCAGGTCCACTCTGATTGAGCAGATTTATGATCAAAGGCGTTCTAGCTGTGACCAAATTTTTCCCTTATGCAGGTAACCCTAAACCACATTTTCCAACATGTCCTTTTCTAACCCTGTAATCTCTGATTTGAAGGATATTTGGCTGCTGTCTCTAGCTGCTCAAAAGTCCACATAGAAACTATATTGTTGGTTTGTTGTGTATTGTACTTGATGTTCCTATATAGCTATTTCTTCAGTATGTTTTGTTTCTTTTCCTTTGTAGAGTGTTTTCCGGATGCTTCTACAATTATTTTGTGGAATTGTATGTTGATGATTATGTTGTTGTTCTGTGAACTGATTTGGCTCTGATTCTTTTAACTTTTTTTAAGTACTTTCTGGTTGTTTTCTACAAAGGTGTTACCTTCAAACATTTTTTCACGCTTGGTGTCAAGTTTTTTTTCTTTGTGTCAGATTTATAATTGTTTGACCAGCATTCTCTCTTTAAACATTGTTTCTGTTTTCTTTGCTGGATTATTGTTTTCAGATTTAAATTCTTCAGTGCTTTTCTCTTTTTAAGATGGCACGGAGTAGTCAGAGAGAATTTGGCTGCTGATTGACTGACTATATAGAGGCTCTGTAGGGCCTGGGGAAATGATTGAACTTACTAGCAGTTTCAATCACTGACTCCACAAGCCACAATGAGAGCTTCTGCATGGTTACTTGGCTTGCTAGAAGTAATAATCAAATCTTTTTCATGTTATAAATCTTGAAGAGGAAGGATATTGGAGAATGTAGCAGTAGATACCTTGTCTGTGAAAAGATAGGATGGTTACGAGCAGAAGATTTTTGATCATAAATCTACTTCATTAGAGTTTGCTTTGGTCAATACAGTAACCACTAATGCTGCTAACACTGCCAAACCTCAGAAATATTGACCAAATTATAACAGTTCTAAAGTCTGACACAAACCCACATGAAATAATATCATACATATCCACCAACCTTCCTTGTGCATCCTCAATCACCAGCTTACTGAATTCTTATTTCTCTTTCCAATCCACTGCATAAATTCAGTTTAGCACCATAGTGCTGACAATCCTCATGCAAAGAATTTATAGCAATGTCAGTTGCAACAAAATACTTAGCCTTGATTGAAAATCAAGTTACATTTTCTCATCACAGTTTCACAACTTTTCTGGTCATGCATCAATCATCTAGAAATGTTGGCTTGAAAAGAACAGAGTTAAAGTAGCACCTACCATCTACCATACCAGCTCCATCAGAGACCATCAAATACAACCATCCTCATATTAATAGCATAAATTTCTCATATACACACAACCAGTGGTGACTCCAGCACTTGGGCTGTTTGGGCTTAGCCTAAGTATAAATTTAGTAAAGTGAGTGTGTATTTATAAATTTAGTAAAGCAAGCTGATTTAATTTCTGCTAACACTGATTTCAAGTACGTAAATGCAGCTAATAACTCCTTTTATTGAGCCTGGTCGCAGTTCATTTATTTTCATTCAGCATCTGGTGGTCATCTTAGAGGTGCCCTGTGTCAAAAAGTATTGTTTGTAGCAGACATCCTCTTGACATTGTTCACACACGTCTGACTTGGGCTCAGAAGTTACAGCCCAAGTTGTTATCTATAATCGTAAAAATTAAAAGTAATTCAGATTCAATGTTTTCTTGAAACAATAAATTTCTATAGAGATTAGGATTTAAATTCCAATCTACGAAAAGTTTCCGTTCTCCAATATGCTTACAGGAACGAAAAATTATCCAGCAACTCGGGCTAATATGAATGAGGCTAGTAGGTGTAAATAAACTAACTGGCATCTCCTGTCAAGAGTGCAGGTGACAGTCAGATTGGTGATGTTTGTTGTGCATTCCGCTGTGGTTATTCTGTTATTCTGTGCTGTTATTCTGTGCGTCTGTGTGCAAAGATCAGTTCTGTTTTGCAGGGTTGCTTTATTTTAACCCTTAACTTAGAAATGGAGAAAGACGTAGTGCTAGATATAAAAAATATAAGCCATTTGGGGATAGAAATAAAGTGGAAAAATGTAAAATTCTTCAAGCAGGCATGTCTTATGTGAAATCTGTGATGAGCCTGAGTGATGCTGATGACCTGGAGTTGTCTCTGCCCATGACACAGAAATATTCTGAATTACATAAGATATTTACAGCACTCATAAACAACATAGCAAAATGAACCACAGACATATGTAATGCATTCTTAGCTTCTCTTTTTGCTTGGCACAAAGGAATAACAGTGTGCTAACTATATATTCACTCCATAATAAATTATGTCAGTCCTACCTGAGACCCTCCTTTCTTTGTAACTAATCATAGCCGATTATAAACACCACAGCACACATCAAAGGATGCTTGCAGGCCATCTGCACAATGTAACAAAAATATTAAAAATAACAAAAATTTAACATGCCACACTGCATTCCACACAATTAACTGCAAGGAGGAGTGTGCTATAAGTTTCTCAAACATGCATTTAATTGGTTTATGCATTAACTATAGATTGCACTTAGCGTTTGGTTGATTACCTATGTACTATAAATCTACTTGAACAATGTTTCACAAACACACATACTAATAAAGCTTTTGCCTCCAGTCATTTCTATCCACTTATACTCAAAATACTAAGCGCTAACTTCAAAAACACACAAAATCCTGATTGGGCAATTATCTCATTGGTTGTGAACACCAAGAACAATAACAACACACCTAGAATCTATAATTTCCTGAATGGAGTATAGTAAAGGCCTAACACACTCCATTTAACTGTACCTACCTACATTACTTATAAAACATACACACTGACTCCTGCTGCTGTCATCTGCACTGTTCTTCAGATTCCCCATTATTCCTCAGATACTGTTGCTTAACAACTCCCATCTTACATCAGCTACCCAAAACTTGGCTCTAAACAAATAAGCTAGAAGTAGCACCTATCAGATCCACTATCTCTCTTTTTTTTTTCTCTCCAGCAACATTGAAGAACATCCAGGTAACTACCACCACACTTAGTAACATAATCATATGTAGAAGAGTTGATGAAAATGCCTCTAGCTAGCCACTTTATCTACTAGAAATAGCAGCCAGATCTATTTGACTAAAGCTGACTTGCAGGTTAAACAACAGAACTGTAAAGAATTATCTGCAACATCCCTGTTACACATAGAGCTCAGTAAAAGTAGCCAATGAACAAACCTTCTAAAAGCACTCACTTTTCGACTTATAGGAAGAAACAACATTAATAATAAAGATAATATATCCATCATGGATTGCATAGTTCCCATCATCATCATTAGGTGATCCCAGTCAAGAGAGACCTTACTACTTCTTCCCAGAGCTCCTGATTCTTCATTAACAGACCAAGGTCTTGCATTTCATATTGTGAATCTCTGGTGGTGACATCTGGATATGAGAGCTTGTGATTTTTCCCACCAGCTGGCCAAGGCGTGCAAATGACATGTTGACAAAGGTAGCTTATTTGGTTCAAAGCAGTGCTCATCAAGTTGTACTCTGTTACCTCACTTGTTTCCAAACAAGGTAATATCTCACCATGGCCTGACATACTTTCCAGAGAAGACTGGACACAAACAACATTACTTGTATGAGGATAATGGTTGTTCACAACCATTATACAATGTCAAGACAAGGGTACACACATGCACACACACACCAAGCTTCTTTTTGTTTCTGTCTACCAACTCCCAATCATAAGGTTTCAGTGGGCCCTAGCCACGGTAGAAGAAACTTGTTCAAAGTGCCATGCAGTGGGACTGAACCTAAAACCCATATTATATTAGCTATGTTTGTGTTGAATATAAACACCATCGCATGGTCCTTGAGGGTCTTCAGTGGAGCTCATTCTGTTGCAAGCAGGTCTCTGGTTTGCAGAAAAATTCCTTTCTTCCCACCAGACAAACAACAATGATAACTGTGTAGCTTGCAGCATCTGTATCATGAGCAATCTTCTACAGTACAGATTTAGGTCTTTAGAGAAGAACCACTTGCCTCCTGCTAGTGTTTTGGCTCTTAACTCCTCACACTCTAAGGGAGCCAGGCCACATACAGGTCATGACTCTTAGACACCCCTCTGTTGTCACATTTTGTGCTGTCTGCTTTGTAACCCCCCTGGATGGTTTAGGTGCTCCAGAGCCAAGGTACCTTGGGTTTCTAAAATTAATTATTGCAACATTAGTTTTAAGACAATCCCTTTCACATCTGAGTTCAAAGCCAACAAAGGAGCAATATTATTAATTCATCCAAGCACTAATAATAGAAAAGGATTATAGTAATACCAAAACTATTAACACTATGTAGTTAGAAGCTTTTTGATTGATAATTTGTTTATTGAGTGTAGTTAATAACTGTATCTTAGGTTAATGTGACAAGTTACATATATGATTTTTGTTTTATGTTGTGATTCTATTTCCTACTAAAATTAATTATAAATTTTCTCATTTCAAATATTCTCCCTCAAAAATTTCTATATTCATTTAAAAGTATCAAACTTTGAAGAATATTCAGAAGAATAAGAGTATCAACCCTTTAGCATTCAGATTATCATGTTGAGTGCAATGCATATTTATTCACATTGTTTTCTATTAATCCTGCATTTTCTTGCAGCTTCAAAATTTTGATATGATTGTATATTTTTCAAATGACGTTGTACGGTAGATGTGAGAGGCAGGACCTCACTAGTTTGAACATAAAATAAATAGAACATTTGGGCTGGATATAGCTGGTTTAAATACTAAAAGGTTGAAGTATAATTTTACTGTTGATTGTAGTGACTTCTCTATCGTTAATAATTTTCTTTTTTCAATTTTCATCTCAAAAGTTGATTAAAAGCAAGATTCAGTTGATCTAATTAAGCAACCTGTTTTATATTGTAAAATTAATAATTATATCTAGCTTTTGTTTTTAAAATTATAGCATAGAATGTATTAAACAAAGCGAAACAAAAATTTATATAATTACTACCAAACTTAGCTGCTTTGTACAATACAATAAATTAAATTTTCTTATCTTCAAATTTTTTATGAACGTTTTCAATTAAAAAAATGTTTTACAAATTTAAAATTATGATTTATATTCAATGTTTTCAAAGAATTGGGTCATAGACATTTTAATAATCTTATATTAGATAGGTTCATATTTGGCTTTATATTTGAATGAAGAATTAAGTAAAATCCAGGCATGGCTGTGTGGTTAAGAAGCTTGTTTTACAACCACATAGTTTTGGGTTCAATCCCCTGCGTAGCACCTTACCCAAATGTACAATAGCTTTGGGTTGATCAATGCCTTATGAGTAAATTTGGTAAACAGAAACTGTACGAAAGTCCTATGTATGTATGTATGCATGTGTGCGTGTGTGTCTCTCCTCACTGCTTGACAACTGGTGTTGGTTTGCTTATGTCCCTGTAACTTAGTAGTTTGGAAAAGCCCAATAGAATAAGTACCAGACTAGGGTCATTTGTTGAACTAAACCCTTCAAGGGGAAGGGTGTCCCAACATGGCTACAATCCTATGATTGAAAGATGTAATAGATAAAAGATATGGCTATGGTGGAGAAACTTTTTTAGTTATGTCTTTTTTTTTTCCAAATTGCCAGCAAATTGAACAAGATTGTTGAGAATTTAAAATGTATTTTGATACCGATTGGTATTTATCTGGGTGATATTTTGAAAATGTAACTGAACTTTTAATGCCCTTATAAATTGCAAGAAATCATTTTCAACATTGGAGTCAAATTGATGTTGATTAACATACTTGCAGTGAATTGTTTTAGTTTGGAAGCAAATATGGAGATACAGTTAACATAGTTACATAGTTGTGGCACTAAATATAATCACTGTGCATCTGAAGTTGAATAAAAACACCACATAATATTTAAACAACTGTGAAATAATTTTTCTAATTGGTAGACATAAAATTATTTTGAAGAAATTCTTCAGTTGGTGTATAAACATTTTGTCATATATTTTCATTGGCTGCAATTCTTCTTTATAACAAAACAAAAAAAAAAAAACTTAATGCCTGATTTATAATCACAGTTGTATTTGAATTATTAATAAGTAATTCAGTGTTTATGTCTTCCATTAATTAAAAAAAAAACTTGAAGATTTCTTTTTTTTTTTTTGAGAGATAAGGGAGTTTACAACTGCAATAAATATTTTTGCTGTAAAGAATACTTATTAATGATAGAATAAAAATTCACAACAAAAGCAGTGAAAATAAGAGTAAGTTTAATATTTTCAGATGTGTGTGTGTACCATAAAATTCTGATAAGCACAGGTAACTCATTCATGAAAATGCTATGTAATATAATGATAAAGGATAGTGAAAATATGTTTATTATTCAACAGTCTATTAAAAATGCAATGCTATGCATTACTGTGGTGTACACAAGAGAGAGAGAGGGAGAAATTATTTCCTTGAAAAATACTTAACTAAGCAATGGCAGCAAATTGGTAAACTTGTTATAATGTTGGAGAAATTACCTTCCAGTATTTGTTTTGGCTGTCTCTGCTCTGAGTACAAACTCACTACAGCCAAAATTTTCCTTTCATCTTTTGGGATTGATGAAATAAAGAACCAGCTCTGAGCAGTGCATTAGCAGAATTGGTAGAGCATCAACTGAGATGCTTTATGATATTTCTTCCAGCTCTTCATATTCTTAAGTTCTTGGGTGGCCAACTTAATCTATCACTTGGTTTAACTCCATCACCTGGTACCTTGGAAGCCTTGAGCAGTATTCACCATTCTGAAAGCATTTAGGTCAGGTCTCCTGTTTGAGGATAACTTATTTACTTCCTTCTACTAATTTCTGAAGTTCAAGAATGTCATGGGTGCTGCCCTTTCCCTCTCTTGACAGCATGGTATCTCCTCTACTGAAAAAAAAAAAAAGCACAGGATCAATTGGGCTTCTTTTTTTCTTAAACCCATATTATCTTACCTTCTTAATCCACTGTCCATATTCTCTCTTATACTGACTGTGTATCTTGAGTGTATGCTTTGGCACCTCATCACCACTGTTTCTATCTACTTTCCAGCTACTCGCACCCACCCTTGTATAATGTGAGTTAGCAATGTATCTTCTCTATAAGACACCTGTGCTTGTCTCTCTATCATACTTTAGTTTTTCAACATTGGGCATAAAGCCACCTTCCTCTCTCTCAAATATACTCCCACTTAGTTGAAGGGACTTTTTCTTTTCTTGTCTTGCAAGTTACCAGGCAACATCACTAGTGCTGGTGCCATGAAGGCAAAAAAGCCCCCCCCCCTCAAAATAAAAAATCCACCCAGTACACACTGCAAAATGGTTGGCATTAAGAAAGGTATGCAACCATAGAAACCAAACCAATGCTGATATTGGATCTTGAAGCAGTTCTGTGACTCCTCTGATACTCTCAAACTGTCCAACACATGCCAGCATGGAAAATGAATGTTAAATGATGATGATCAAGACTTTTTCACTTGTTTTTATTTTATCCATAGTAATTGAGGTTATATTATGTATGGTATTTTAGTGTCTATTGCTGTGCTGAGTGAGGTTAACTGCTTCACTTTATATTGCGACAGTTATATAAAGGCAAAAAGTTAGGATTCAAATGGCAGTTAACAGCCATACAATAGCTGCTGCTGCCAAACTGTGGTATTTTTGAGGGTTTTCTTTCCATTTATAAATTTTGTAATTTTTTTCTTTCTCATTTTATAATTTTAGGAATTTGGTGTCAATTTATAAACCATGCTATTTGAAGCTGTTTTTATTGAGAGTTTTATTGTATGTATACACACTGTGTGTGTGCATGTGTGCACATACATAATATAATACAGTGTCTTTTACTTATTTCAGTCATTGGACTGTTGCCATGCTGGGGCACCATTCTGAAAGATTTTGGTCCTCTTTTTTAAATCTGGTACTTATTCTATTGGTCTCTTTTTGCTAAATTACAGGGATGTAAACATCCCAGCACTGGTTGTCAAATGTTAGTGGACACACACACACACACACACACACACACACACACACATGAAAGGCTTCCTTACAGTTTCCATCTTCTTTGGAGGTAAAGTGGACAAAGCTATTCTGTTGAGGCAGAAACCCATGTTATGGTTGCCCTATTCTCTGAAACAAAACTCAGATCTTCGTTTTCTGCTATCATGTTAATTCATTAAGAATTATTAATTTCTTGAAATCATGTCCCTTCGTCATTCAAAGCCATAAACAGTCCTCACTAGGTTTTTCTTTAACCTCTTCTGTTCAAAGAAATTTTTTTTAAAATTAAGAATTTGACAAGTATATCATTATTTAATTTCTTACAAATGTTAGAAATTTAACTTCATAAAGCAACCATTTCTTGTTGAAAGATACATTTTTTTGTGTATATATGTGTATATTTGTGGGTGTAGCAGTGTCTCTGAAATTTGGTAAATTGAAATTATGTAGATCATCATCATTCATCATTTAACACCCATTGTCCATGATGACATGGGTTTGATGGTTTGACCAGAGCTGGTAAGCTGAGGGACTGCACCAGATTCCAGTCTGATTTGGCATGGTATCTACGGCTGTATGCCCTTCCTAACACCAACTACTCCGAGTGTGTAATGGGTGCTTTTACATGCCACAGGCACAGGTGCCAGTTGCATGACACCAGTATCTGCCATTGACTACAATTTCACTCGGCTTGATGGATCTTCCTTCTCAAGCACAACATATTGCCAAAGGTCTCAGTTGTTTGTCATTGTCTCCGTGAGGCCCAGTGCTTAAAAGGTGCTTTTTATGTGCCACTGGCATAGTTGCTATTTCCATGACACCAGCCTCAGCCATCATACATAAATGTACTTGTGTATATTGATAGGGGTAAACCTTGTGCATTTAGTTGTAACTGAATTATCTCCTCTTATGTACACCTTACATATTTTTTTTCTTAACAAGGTTTATAGATAAGTACATGACAAAGAGTAAACATAGACAAAGGACAAAACAGTAAAAATAATACAAAACCTTAATTACCTTTATTTGGTCATTCATTCAGTCACAGTTGTCTTTTTACTTTATTGAAGCTGGTTTTACCATCTTTTTATGAAGGTGCTTTGCCTTAGAATCTGCAAGAAACAGAAAAGTTGGATTCTCATGTTTGTATATTTAAATATTTAGTTGTTTGTGTACTTGTAAACACGGCACTGAAAGACTGACTATACTGGCATAATAATGATCATCATTTTACTGTCCACTTTTCCATGGTCATGGGTTGGATGGAATTTGCTGAGGCAGACATTCTATTGCTGGATGCGCTTCCTGGTGCCAACCCTCACCTGTTTCCAAGTAAGGTAATATTTGTTCATGGCCAGATATATTTTCACAGAAGACTGAAAATGCTGGTTTACAATCCTTGTGCAGTGTCAACACAAAGAGACATCAACATGTGTGTGTGTGTGTGTGTGTATCCTTGCGCGCGCACACATACACACATGCACGCAACAAACTTCTTTTAGTTTCTGTCTACTTAATCCACTCACATGTCTTTGGTTGGCCTGGTGCTATAGCAGAAGACACAGTGGAAAGCAAAGTTAACTTCACAGCCATGCCTGTGCTCAGCATATCCCAAAGTGCAATAGAATATGTTTACTTATATATTAATGTAACTTGAATAAATAATAAACTTCAAAAATATAGGCATTTAACTTTGACAATTTTAATGAATTATTATATTATGATGCTGCTCCAGCAGAATGGTTAAAACCAATAAAGAAATATTGACATGAAACTAAGGTTCTTGTGTGAATAATAAGTCCCTTCTTTTTTTATGAACCTCTCTATGTACAGTGTAATTCCAAGAAAAGTGCATGAGTTAAACAACAAAAGGAAAAACTACATAATTAAAATGCTAAACATTTTTTATTCTTGCAGCTCAAATTACTAGATGTTGAAGTTTTTCAATTTTTAAGTAGCTGTTTTCTATATACATATGGAAGCTCACTTAACCAGAATGGTTAAGTGCTACAAAATGAGTGTGAAAATCCATTATTCATTGCTTATGAATAGATGCTAAGCAGCAGGTAGTTTTAGAGAGTAGTTATAATTATTTAGTGCATGAATGTTTGTAAAAATATGCACATTATTACTATTAAAATATGGCATTATCAATAGTTAATCTACTGGAATAAATATAGGTAAACAAAGTAGTTTGTTAATCAGGTAGTTTTTATTATTTCACTTACACCAACATATCTATCTTATTTACTGCTCTTTTGCTAAATCAATATTCTATACTGTTCCTATTCAGAACAATGAGCACTTGTTATTCTTTCTCTTTCTTTCTTTTCTTTTTTTTTTTTTGAATATTTTGGTAACTTTGATATATTTACTGTGTTGAAATATAATTAATATATATAGCCCTCCCATGAAAGGAAATTTTGAGAATATATTTAAAGTTCTCAACAGCAAACTGAATGCATAATATCAAATTTGTCATTTCTCGATGTTGTTCACTTTCTTTGTCATCATGATTACTAGAAGGATAAAGCTTTTATAGCCATAATTTTCAAAACTGAAGGGAACGGTTATAATGAACCATCGCCTTCATCAATTTTATTATTTCTCTCTTCTCAATCATCACCAATATTGTTTATGTAGAACCATCTACCAGAAACTAGCTGCTGTGTGTTACCCTGGTGCTTTATTGTCACTAAGGGCTTCTTTGTATGCACTGTTGTTTGTAATGAATATCTACAAATTTGCCTGCTTTTGGGCTTCATGCATCGTTTAGATTGAAAGTTTACTCTCAGATTACTCAATTGCAGAGTGTATTGACTAGGGTTCTCTCTGCCCCACACTCTGATTACTCTGGTATACCGTAAAGTTCTATTATGTCTCCCATATTTTTAATGACTTACTATTTGTAACTGCAAACACTCTTATGCAGACAATAATAGCCTTCGTGCCCCCTTACCTTCTGTATACAGCTGTCTGCCACATGCAACGTAAACACTTTTCACCAGACATGCACTGATTTCTTGAACAATGCACAACAAAGCTCTCAAGATCACTACAAACACCAGATTCACAAACTCTGACATTGTCACGATGACCTTACACATAAATTGCAACTTAAATTTCTCATGACTTAAAGGTAGCCTTCTTCTTTAGAGCTTGAATATACTTCATCATCAACTCTCTAGTTTTTGCTGATCCTTCACAAAACTTAAATGAAATCAACTGTTCACATATATGAGGTGGTATTGCTATACTCATCCAAACATTTAAGTGTTGGTTGGTCAAATTATTGACTAGATTTCATACACTACAACCAGTTCCGAGATGTACCTTTTCTATACTCATTACAATGCTCTTCACTCCTCTGAGTTAGAAGCTGTGTTGCTCCTGTTCACCTGATGTGATATTTTATCCTCCTTATCCCTGTCTCTTTCTAGGCTTCACACTAAAAATTGTTTCAGTAGACTGAGATGTCTATAAGAATCATAGAGCTGTCATTCACCCTCTGGGAAATAATAATAATGATAATAATCCTTTCTGCTATAGAAAAAAAGGCCTGAAGTTTTGGGAGAGGGGACAAGTTGATTGCATTGACCCCAGTGCCATACTGGTACTTAATTTATCAACGCCAAAAGAATGAAGGGCAGAACTGAAGATATAAAGAGCTGGAAGAAATGCTGTGAAGCATGTCTGATGCACTAAGGTTTCTGCCAGCTTGCTGTCTTAATAATAATAATAATAATAATAATAATAATAATAGTAGTAGCAGCAGTAAAGGTCTAGTTGTAAGGGAGTGTTTCAAGAAGGTTCCTCTTGCAGTGTTTAACATAATACTCTAAATCATTTTTGCTCATTAATGAATGTTCAGCTGATGACTGCAACTTCAAAGGTATCAAAACACTACTGCAACTATTAATCTCCTGCTCTATCATGCCATCTGAAATTCCTTCTTATGTAGATGAAATAGATTTATGTGCTTAGAATTAATAACTCATGTGTTGTTGTGTGGTGTTTTCTGTCACTTCATTGGAATGTTTTTTGTTTTTTCTTGTCAAGCTTTAAGTCTGTTTAGTTTTCGACATATATAAAGCACTTACAAACTGAGAGAAAGCAAGAAAGTTTAGCCATGCCATAGCTGATGATTGATTTCAATGACATTAAAACTTGTGATGCTACAACTGCTGGTTTTCACACACTCTTTTAGAACTCTGAAATTCTTTCAGCATGGTATTAATTAAATATGGTGAGTACAGATGTTGAATTATCAACTTTATTTTTTACTAATAAGTCAGAGGAGTAGCGGTAATGGCCACGGCTTTTGTAGACCTTCTCAGATGACTGGTGTGTTTGAATGGCTATAGGTCAACGTATCCTGGTAAATTTCAGCAGAGGGAATTTTCAAGGACAGAGGCTTTGGGAAGAAATGTTAGTGTAAAGTGTTCAGTGTGGGTCCTGTGGGGTAAGACAATTGGGATGACAAAATGAGGTGTGATAGTCAGAATATGGGTTGTATGCAGTTGCTATAGATGAAGAGAAGAAATTGGAGTTGAAGCAAAAGCCCCGTTTGAGTGAATTTACTTATAGTCTGGCTAATTTAATGCTCAAATTATCCTAAATATTCAGTCTGCATTTTAAAATTTGTTCTATTTTTAAATTTGTTTCTTGTATTTAACATTTAGTTGTGAGATAAACATTTGACGTTTTATGATGGATCTTTTTGGTATAATCAGGAAAAAATACTGTTGTTTCATTTTTTTTCTTTGTAATTACAATTTTGATCAGAAAGATTTTACGTTGTTACTGTTACATATGAAAAAGAGGTTTATTAGTCTCTAACATCTTTATTAGATTTGGAAGAGTGGAAGAGGAATTTATCAGCAAAGATATAATGTAAAATGTTGGCGGTTAGTGAGAGGAAGAGAAATGTTTGAATGTAATGTTACAAGGTTTGTATGTAATGTTAATGCTACTTATTTTACAGGGAGTCAGTTATAGTGCGGTTGTCTTGGATTTGAAGTGGGTAAGTTAGATAGTTTTGATTTAAGATGAGACAAGCCCAGAAGAGCTAAATCTATTGAACTGTAAATGAGGGAATGAGAACACAATATAGTGGTGGATTAAGGTCTTATAGTCATTTGAGGAAGAAAACAAATGGATTTTAGAATGCTCTCAGAAGATTGATTAATAAGGAGGCATGTAGCTTTCCATTTATTAGAAAAGTTCTGGCACTGAGAAGAAAGCATTGCTAAATATATTTCAGAGAAGGTCTCATGTGAAATGGTAAGTTCAAGTCAATGTAATGGAGACCTTGAAAAGTGTTCATAAGTGCAGTTCTTCCTTTAAATAAGTAATGTTTATGTTGTGGTGTTATCAAACCGTACCAGATTGTTAGATCCCCATTGAGAGATATGGCAAAGCTTCTTTTCGGTAGCTACATCCAGCACAGAAGTGAGAGTATAATTTTACCACTCTGTTTTCTGTTCCATCAGTGCAGAACAGTAATCTAAAATTCACTTTTATTTTAAACCTTAGAATAATAGGCGCAGACATGGCTGTGTGGTAAGAAGTTTGCTTCCCAACCACATGGTTCCAGGTACAGTTCCACTGCATGGCACCTTGGGCAAATATCTTTTACTATAGCCTTGGGTCCACCAAAGCCTTGTGAGTTGATTTGGTTGACGGAAACTGAAAGAAGCCTGTCATGTGTGAACACTTGTTTCTCCCCCCTACTGCTTGACAACATCTGTTGGTGTGTTTATGTCCTTGTAACTTAGTGGTTTAGCAAAAGAGACTGATAGAATAAGTACCAGGCTTAAAGTAAAAATAAGTACTTTAGTTGATTAGTTTGACTAAAATTCTTCAGTGGCCACATTCTAATGGGTAAAACAAGTAAAAGTTAATCTTGTGAAATTCTTTACCATCAACATTTAAACATCCATATTGATATGGTTTTTGAAGTAAAGGTGTAGTCAATCTTTTGAATGATTTCTATCTTGTCCCCTGTCTCATTCCTCAGGTTTCAAAACCTACTTATTTTCTTGTTGCCACCCACTCTCCTTCTATGACATAATTTTATAGAAAATGCAGTGAGGTTCGCATACGTTTCTATTCAGTTTTCTCAGTTACATTGTTTGGCAAGTTTCCATTGCATATCTGATATTACTGGCTTTTACTCCACTTCTACTGGCACATAAATTATAGTTGAGAGAGAGATCTGTTTGATTTGATTATTCAGTATAATTCATGTTAATTTAAACTTTGTATGAAGTTCTAATGGAAGTGATATCGATGTTTTTGCAAAACATTATTTTGTTGGTCCATTTATGCAAGTTGTTTCATAACTTGCATATATCATTTGCTAATGTCTACCTAACATAACAGACAAGTAATACTTTAATTACATAAATAAATATGTAAACAAAAGAGAGGTAAACAAGTTTTATGGTTCACTATTTATAGTGAAGGTTTTGCTTGCTAAGTAGTGGTTCAAAAAATTCATGACATGATACAATGTACCTAAAGAATGTGTTGATGCTGGGTATGTCTTGTTGGCTACATTTGAAGAGTACATTGGAATTTTTGTAGATTTTGGGCAAAAACACATTTAACCTTTTAATTTTCATCATCATCATTGTTTTAAGGTTCACTTTTCCATGCTACCATGGATTAGATGGAATTTGTTGAGGCAGCTGGATGCTCTTCCTGTCACCAACTCTCATCTGTTTCCAAAGCAAGCAATATTTCCCCATGGCCATATAATGGTTTCCATGGAAAACTGGGAACAAATATCATGTATGTGACAGTGGTGCTCATTTACACCCAAATATATACACACATATACATGAGAAGCTTCTTTCAGTTGTCATCTACCAAATTCACTTACAAAGCTTTTGCTGGCCCTGGGCCTATGGTAGAAGACACTTACCTAAGGTGCTACGAGACTACATGGTTAAGAAACAAGCTTCTTCACCGTATACCCATGTCTAGATTTTAGATTTCATTTTAAAATTTGTAAACGGAACACTATATGGATTGTTGTTGAAATTAGATGTTTTATTAAGATTTGGATTGTTATTGCTTTGTTTATAATTAATATTAGGTCATCAATATTTTCTTAGTTCCTATCTCAGAAAACCTTTTAATGTAGCACAGAAAAAAAGTTATTGCATTTCTGTTGAATATATAAAAACCACAAGATTCTCTATTTGGCTGTACTTCATAACAAGAGGCAGCTTTTTATTGTCAACATGATTAAAATAAGAAAGAAATGTGAGGGTTAGAAATGAATTATTGACAAAATAAAAGAATGAGAAGAGTTTAGATAAAATAGTAGAATAAAGGAATCTATGTAGTGTTGGGTGTAGAGTTTAGTGAAGAGAGATGGTATGAACAACAAAAGACACGGAGAATAAACAGTGTGACAATTGTTATAGGATTGAATATTTTCAGTAAGAGTAGGTTTATTATTCAAACAAAGAATTCTCATCAGATTGCAACCTTAGATAGATACCATCTGTTGCTACTAGCATTGTTGTTCTTTTACCCCTCCCCAGGTCATTTATGGTTGTATAGAACTATGATTAAATGTGATCCAGCCATGACCATCCATTATTCTCTAGGTACATTGCATATCTATGACTACATTGTCCAATTTGTCCTTCTATTTTGAAGGTGATCAGATATAATGTGAGGGAGATGTGATAGCTATTTTTAGCAGACCAAATGACCACATAGAAGATTCCTCATTTGCTCAAAAGTGATACAGTTAGTTTATATATAAAAGTAATATTCCCTAGTAGGGCATATTTTGATCTTGTATCTATTGCTACCTACAATAATACACTAATCAAAACAGAAATCCAATTTTCACTGATGTTGTTTTCTCAGAATATGGGAATCCAGCAGAAATTGCTTGTTAGTCTTCATATGTAAACTGAGGGTGTCTCTCTATATGTTTGTGTTAAGGGTGTTTTAAGTCATGTGCCTGAAGTATAATGTGTGTGGGATGAATATATATATATATGTATGTATGTGTATATTTTTAAAGTATATAAGAGTGGGTGTGGTGTTTCAATATGAATAAGTGAAAGCCGGTATGTATGTGTGTATGTCTGTGGGGATGTGTGTAGTGAAGCTGTACATGTTTGTGTGCCCATGCATGTATATTTAGTAAGGGTAGATATTTTATTTAAAAAGTCTTTTAATTGTTTAGACAGGAGAAAGGGCAGCACCCTTGATCTTTCCAGGGCCTCGAAGAGAAGTGGGAGGATGTTATTCTTAGATCAGAGACCTGATTCAAATACTTGCAACAGAGCAGACTCTGCTAAAGGCACTCATGGGCCAGGTGGTGGTGTTAAACCGAGTGACATGTGATATTTCAGTTGTGTGTGTGTGTGTGTGTGTGTGTGTGTGAAGAATGTCATGGGGACGGGTGTGATGTTTCTTTGTGTGTAATGAAATAGTGTGCATTTAGTGAATGTGAAAGACATACATATGTTGTGCATTGAGGACCAAAGAAATGTTTTTTGCAAGAGTGTGTGGGCATTATGATTTAAAGTAGATGTAGTGTTTGTGACTCTGCTTTGTACGAGTAGATCTTGTGTGTTTATATGTATGTAGCCTGTTGTTTAATCCCAACTCCGCTTTTAGTGAGTGGACCCGTGATAAGATAACTCCTGTAGCAAACACTCTGTCCTTCTCTTGAGCATTGCACACCTAGGATTATACAATTCAATGTCTCTGCCCTTTTTCAAGATACTTGGGTATACTTTGAGGGTGGTCTGGCTGCTATTGCTTGTAAGTCAAGGGACCAAGTAACTTCATCAGGGTTGATGTATGTTTAGTGTAGTATATATGGTGGATACGATATATGCAAGTGAACGTAGTGAGTGACTATTGTGTGTGTGTCTAGTAAAGTTATTGTGGGTGGATATTGTGGGTGTGTGTAGTGAAGAGAGGGATATATTTGCGTGTCTAATGTGTAAAGGGAAGTTGGATGTGTATGTGTGTGCATAGTAAATAGTCTTTGCTTGTGGCTACTGCTGCTGCTAGGAAGTAGCTAATGTCATGAGACTAAAAAACAGCTTCACTATGAAATGAGTCAGACTAAGAAAATATGCCAGTAATAGTGAATAAAGTCTCTTAGTGTATGTGAGGAACTTTCATTATGTTTGGCCTATTTCCAGCATGAATGGTATATGACCATATTTTATTTTCTAACAAACAAAATAAACTGATCTGAAATTGAGAAAAAAATATCCAGTTTTAAATGCAGTTTGTTTATCTTTCCAAATGAAATAACTACACAGAACCTGTTGAAAAGAGAGCAAGATGTTTTACATCTAAATATCTGTTGATAAATATCTCTGGAAAAAATCTTAACGCCGGTGTGTAAGCAGTGGGGTGTATAAATTTATACTTCAGTTGTGGTGTTACAGAGAAAAGAAATATGAGCTTCAGGTTTTAGAGGGATGTTCTTGGATTAACAGGGAAAAGAATTGGCAAACTTTCCAGTTAGTTTTTGCTAGCTCTACTTATAAATTTCTGTACGAAAATAACAATCTAAATACTATATTGAAGTTATATTACATTAAATGTATAATTTACATTCTATTTAATCATAAATAAAATTATGAGGTTGAAGACTAAGATTAAGTAATTATTTGTTTTAATGCATTTCTCTTCAGCTATCTTGTTGGTACTAGCAATAAATTTATAGTAATAACTGTTCTCTTTTTTCTATTGTAATCTAGTATAATAATTCTGAGATAGTGTTATGCAAACATCTATAATATTATTCTGTTCATCACAGTGATGATTGTGTACTCGAGTATTATGCTTTAAACAATGTTAACTATGGAATGGAATCGAACATAATCAAAACTTTTAGTGTGAGTTGAAATGATATTATAAAGATCTATAAATTTATGCATCAAAATAGAAATAATTCCTAAAATTTGGAATCTCCATAGGTACTGCTGCTTATAATAGTAATAACAATCCATTCTATTATAGGCACAAGGCCTAAGATTTTGTGGGGAGGGGACAAGTTGATTACATTGAGCCCATTGTTTGACTGATACTTAATTTATCGACCTCGAAAGGCTGAAAAGCAAAGTTGATCTCAGTGGAATTTGAACTCAGAATGTAAAGGCAGACGAAATACGACTCTGCCAGCTTGCTGCCCTATTAATAATAATAATAACAATGGTATCTAATTTTAGTTCAGGGACAGCAGTTTTGAGAGAAGAAGATTAGTCAATTACACAGACCTTAGTACTTAATTGGTACTTCATTTTATTAACCCTGGAGGAGTGAAAGGTGAAGTTGGTTCCAATGGATTTTGAACTCACAGCATAAAGATCTACAATAAAATATCACAATATATTTTGTTTGACACTAATGATTCTACTAATCCACCACTGTGGTCCTGCTAGTGATGATAATTGCATACGATTGGAGGTGGATTTGCTATAAAATCTAGTCATACAGAAAGACGTAGAGTAAGACTACCTTGTATGTATAGGCTAATATCAAATCCTATAAAATTGTGGCTCTCAAAGTTGGTGTCCTCACCAACGTAGTAGCATTATGGAGGTCTAAATGATCTATAAAAGAAAAATGTGTAGCTTTATAGTGGTCAGTGTTCAACAATGCAATTTATGTATTTTCTTCAGTTTGAAATGATATTAAAATGGGTGTAAGTGATCATGTCTGTATTTAGTTTGCATGTGATTTCATTGTAGGCTGCCATCATCTTCATTTTATATCTGTTTTCCATGCTGGCATAGTCCATTGGGTTAGAAAACTATATTCTGCTCCAATGTCTACTTTTTGGCATGGTTTCTATGGTTGGATGTCCTTCCTAACACCGACCTATTTTGCATTTTTATCCTGGTGCCAGTACTCTAGAATTTGCCTTGCTGCTGGCAGTATTAAAAAGTCCTCTCAAACCCTGTGCTATCATTGCTTGAATTGACTACTAGCCACCCACAGTGTACTTGGTACTTGTAGTAGCACCAGTACTGTTGGGGGTCATCTTGCAGGTTGTGAAGCTAAAGAGAGACTCTCATAATGGATGGAGCATATTTATTGTTGCAAGAGGATAGTAATAGAGAGAATAACTGGAGGAACAGTGTTGGGGTAGGAGTAATGGTGACAGGAGAGGAGAATAGGAAGAATAATGTTAGGATTTGTGAGGAGGAGGTAGGAGAAAAATAGTAATAGTGATGGGTGGATTTGTGAAAGTGGACCCAGTGATGGGTTCAATTTGTCCACTTGTCATACCAGCATGGATTGGACACATTGTCAGGGTGGAAGACTGGTCCTTCATGGAATTACATGGTTTTATTGATGAGGAAAGGTGGTATGGAGAAAGGCTAGCTGAAACTGTATTAGGGAAGCAAGTAATAGGAGGGAAGTAGTGAGAGGGTGATAGGATGGTAGAGAGGGTTGAGTAGAAAGAAATGTAGTGCTTCCCCCACATTATACTTGGGTTGATAAAGAGGTGTATGAATCAAGGAAAGATAAGAAGAGGATAATAGGAGGGAAAGGGAAAAGTAGTGTCAGGGGATTAGTGATAAAGTGTGAGAGTGATAAGAGCAGTGGGAAGGGTTGAGTGGTGGATAAGCAGTGCTACCCCACATGTGTGTAGAGTGGTACTGGCAGTGTGTGGAGGAGATAAAATGATGATGAGCCATCTGAAAGTGTTGTCAAGATATGTCCAAGAGAGAGCATGGTGACAGGGGAACCAGCAAGAGTAGGTAAAGGTTGCCAAAGTGCATTCCCTTCCCACTTAAACATCATAATTTGGGAAAAGCCGAAAGTAAAATCTCTTGTACAAGTGTAAAGCAGTTTATTAGGTTGTTGCATTGCTCATAGTTTGTTTTAGTCCAGCTGGAATGTTTGGAAGGAACATTGTAGTTATAGCATGGGTGAATAGTCATGAAAAAGTGACTGCATGTCAATTAACATGATTAAGTTTTCCACCTATTAGGTAATTCAGAACTCTTGGTTATTGACTACCTGAAGAAAATTTTCAATCAAAAAGTTTAGTTTTTGTTACAACAGTTGAGCAAGGGAAGATGTCCCTTAATAATGGACACTCTAATCTGCTGGATCACTGGCAGCTGGCCCTTGTGGATGCGTCCATCCATGTGTTATTTCCACTGTCACTCGGAAAAAATGCGAATGCCTCAGCATCTGCCAGACACTCAGTCCTTTGTGCTTGATCAAACTGACAAAAACATGAAGTGTTGCTCATCTTTTAGCACTGACATTTCTATGAGTCTATCAATGCTGTATCCCCAATTACATGGAAAAATATGATACACATCCAGAAAATTAGTGTAAAAAATTTATGCATTTGAGTTTGTGGATGTATTAACTGTGTTATTTCACAAATTATGATGAATAATATCTGCAATGCTTCTCTTCACATCAAAATTGTGCATGAAAGAATCAACAATTCAGGAAAAATATCTATTTTATATATTTTGTTTGTGTGTTTACTGGTGTGACTCAGCTAACAAAAAAAAAATCAATTTTCACTCTATTTAAACAATTAATTCTATATTGATAAGCAATTCAGTTTGTAAAAGATAGCTATGTTCACATCAAGTGATGCTGTAGTGTAGATAGAAAACTGAATTCCATATCTCTAGAACAGCACTGTATTGCTCAACAGAAAAATTTAATCATGGAAAAATAATGTCAGAGATGAAATATCTCTTTTTGAAGTATAAACAATACTCAGCAAATTATTATTAAAGGAACCCCAATTTAACGAAATTAATTTGCAAGGAAGAAAATATACAGAAATATACTATCTCTGATTTTCTGGTATCCTTGGTTCCAAAGCCTTGATAAATGAGCCGTTTTGCTGGGCCATCAAATAGTCATAATTCATCAATACCCCTCTAACCTACTAATTATACACCACAATCCATTTTTAACAACAGTTCTACCTTATTTTGGATTGATATGGATTAGTTGTTTAAGTTTGACCCTACCACTAAGCCATTGCTAAATAACCCTTTATGATACCAAACTGTCTGAAACTGCTCCTTGTTCTATGATATAAACTCGCTGTTTTAAAGTAATTCAAATTATAGCTTCACATCAAAATTTCATGTTATTTATGTCCCAAACACCAGCTTAATATTGACAGGGTTATATTGTTAAATTTTTTTATTTTCAAAATTAATTGAAACAAAAATAGTGTAGTTTGAAATATAATAATGAAAGGGTTAAGCTAAATAAGCAGTGGAGCTCTCAAAATTTTGATATCACTACCAACAAATGCAGTGTAAATAATGCATGTAAACACACAGTACACACAACACCACCTGTTACCACACAATGAATTAGACTAGCAGCCACAGGAATTTCAAGTTCCCCCTGATAACTTATCTGTACCCAGGGAGGCACCAAGACCATCAGTTGGTGGAGAATTGTCGGCGTGCCTATATTAAACAAGGTTTAGTGAATGACATCTTAATATATAAATCTGAAATTGTGTGTTTGTGTGAAGCCTTTTTGAATGTTTATAGAAATCCACATTTTCCACTTTTTCGTAAAAATTTTTACATCAATGGAATTTTCTCGATCTGAGCTTTCCAGTGCAGTAATTAGATTTTTTAACTTCCGTTTACTTTGTGTGATTTAAGGGAGATTTGGCTGTTGTTTCTAGCAACTTTTATATTTCATCCCTGCTACCTGGAACGCCATTCTTACACACGCGCTCAACATAAAAATATAGAGAGTAAAAGTAAAAGAGGGAGAGAGAGAGAGAAAGTGATACATACAACGTCATAGATTAAACTTTCATCTCAGTATTCTTTACCTATTTTTCATGACATAGATACGTAAAAACACACACAACCACACATACTTGACCTGTGACAACAACATACACATTGCTCTCAATATGCTCTCAATCTCTATTCATTTCTCCCCCTCTTCCTCTCTCGCTTTCTCAAACGTATACATGTGCAAGTAAACACAATCATTCACATCGTGGTATATTTACAAAACATTGATGGCATAACTACAAAGTTGTATCCCCCAACTTTGGAAGGTCATAACTTTCATAAAAATGAATATTTATTTATGAAATTTTCTATGCATATATTATTTATTATGTAGATTCCAAATATACAAAAATTTTCGGTGAAAGTGTTTTGGAAGGGGGGTGGGGTACAATATTCGAAAATTCCACTTAAATTCCTCTTAACTTCCAGGAAAATGAGTATTTTTTCATGAAATTTTGTACAAATGTACCTTGATGTATGTACATTTCAAGCATGTAGGAATTTTGAAGGAAACAACTGCAGGTTATTTTTGAGAAGTGTTCCCCACTCGGTGGTGTTTCGGAGCAAGTCGTCCATATTTGTTTCATTTTTCTCTATTATGTGCTTATGTGCATCCTTAGATTTCTAATGAAGTAATAGGCAGTGAAGAGAAGCAGTCATAAGAAAACTTTTAACTACCCCTATTACTTTCTCTCCCCCTCTCTAGCTCTTCCTCTCTCGCTCTCTCAAAAGCATACACGTGCAAGTACACAATCATTCAGTAAAATATAACTCATGTTTGTCAATGTTTTGTAAATTTACCACGATTTTCACTAGGGTGTTAGGGTTTTAGGGTTAGGGTTTAGAATTAATGTTACGGTTACGTTTTTTAGGGTTTAGGGTTAGTGTTAGGATTAGGTTTAAGATTAGAGTTGGGTAATTGTGCGGGTGTTAATCTGAAAAATTACAGATATGTGAAAAGTACCGACATTGCCATCTATTATAACTTCTGTTGTTCTGTTTAATATATACATAGATTATGCCTCCAAAGAAGAGAGTTTGCTGGGGAAAGACAGCAACCGGTTTAAAATGACAGCAACAGACTGCAGTAATGCACCACATTCCAGAAGCTATTTTGAACATAATGCAAAATGGTGCATCATCTTCTGCCCAATCTGATAGAATTCTGGCAAAACTGTAGCAACAGATCGCCAGCAATTGCTTCATCAGAAATTGCCGTCCTAGCTCCTGCTAAAAGGGATTACCCTGCTATGTATAATCAGGGTAGCGCAAAAAGTTGTTTTGCACAAGCATTTCTATAGTCAATTACACGGATGAAATTTACGTACGCTTAATAATTTTACGCAAAACAGCCTTCAGACTTTCCCTATTAATTTCATCATCTTTTGAATTATGAACATATTTATATCATAAGGGTTTTTTCGTTGTAAGGCTTTCTTTTTTAGTTGATTTTCAGCTAGCAAGGCTTATCGTAGATGGCATAATAAGTCACACCCGGACAAGGTCGGGTTATACTGCTAGTTTTCTATAAAAAGATGTTGAGAATAATAATGATCCTACAACCAAGTACTACTTGATTTGTTGTTGAATCTACCAAATCGTTGTAATTGTAAATATTTTAGTTGAATTAGTAAAAATGTGAGATGCTTTTCCACTTAGGTTTTTGAGTTTGCAACTGTCAAGTGGTGAAACTGAAACCAAAAAATTTTTAGAGCACATTTTAGTTTTAAAGCAAAGACAATTATTACTAGTATTGAAATTGAAGTAGATAAGGATGCCATTCTGTTGTTTGATCAGCAAATAGATACATTTTGGAAAGTCGATGGTGAATTGAAAGTGACAAGGGAGTCTTGTAATGATAATATTTCAAGTACAACTCCCTTTTTCATTATCAGGAACTGATGATAGGCTCATTGGAAATTCACAATCAACAATGGTATTTTATTGTTCACAAGTTATACTGTAATATAAAATAAATATTTCAATTAAATTTTGTTTTGAATAGTGAGAAAATTCAGAATTTGATGAATTTAAATATGTAAATTCCCTGAGAGTGTCATCTTAGTATCAAACTTTTTATCAAATTTCTACTAAAGGATTATTAGAAACAAAAATAGGACAAGTCAGTGATTGAAGTGTGTTGTACTGGAAAAAATGAAAACTAATACACTAAAAATACACTTTCTAGCAATGAACAAACTGGAAGCTCTTCATCTAGAAATGCTAAAACATATCAAATTATGTTTAACCCTTTCGTTACTAACCCGGCCGTAGCCGGCCGAGCGTTATTTAAATGTATATTTGAACCCAAATTTCGTTTGTACATTCGTTAAAACACCTGATTTCATTTTGCAAACAGTTGAGTTTATTGTCTCAGAGATTGTTTGGCGTGATATTTGAACTCAGTGAAGTTTGGAAGATTTTTTTCCACATTTTTTGCGGCGTTAATTTTTTTCAACTTTGAAGATGGAGAGGAGTTTCATGCTATCAAGCAGTGATTCCGAATTTGAAGGTTTTTCAACAGAAGATATGGAGATATCGAAGAAAAGAATGAATGAGCTACAAAAGCACGTGGTGAACGATAATAAATCGGATATTTCTGTATCCGAAACTGAAATCAGCGATTCTGAAAGCAGCGACGGCGACAGCGAGATGATTTTACACCAGAAAAAGATTTAAAAAATATTTTTATTAACAATTTTTCTGAGGAAACAGGGTGTACCCATAGTCTTTCTCAGGAAGCGAAACCTTTAGACTTCTTTTTCATGCTTGTTTGAAATGATTACTGCGGAAACAAACCGTTACGCAGAATGTAAACAAACCGGAGAAAAAAGATAGTTTGTGGTTTCCTGCAACTGTAGATGAAATACGGGCATTTTTTGCCATAAATATTATTATGGGTATTAGATAGTTACCCAGAATAACAAATTACTGGAGCGATCAGGAACCTTTTGGCGATGAATATATTTCCAGTACTATGAACGAGTATGATTCGTGAAGCTGAACCAATATTTACATGTGAGAGACACTAGCAGTACCCCCCCCCCGTACGTGGAGAACTTAGAGACAAAAATTATGCAATAGAATTGATTAAGAACCCTTTCTTTAATTATGCTCCAAATATCACATTAATATGTTGATAAATAAAAAAGTTACAGGTGTTTAATGAGACTAGTCTAAATTCATGATTATTTTAGAATTTAATTGAAACTCATGAGGGGTGTATTTTGGTTAGAAATATAGTAACGAAAGGGTTAACAAAGTTAACCTTGGCATTGCTTATGTTGTAAAAGCAATAAGAACATATCAAAAACTGACAATAGATATTGCTATTAATGAAGACAATGATTTATAGATAAGGTAGTATTAAAGCTAGATATTCCTATTTATTTGTGAACATTGTTTTGATATGCTTGTACTTTATATACAACAATATTTTTAGTTAAATAGAAACGTGATTTCTTAATTTAAAAAAAATAATTTTGTGAGTTTTATGATATATATTAAATACATTTAATGAAAATTGGTCCTTCTTACGAGGACTGTTCAGATCAATTCTGGTAGAAGAAATTTTCAAGCAAAAATAAGTTTTGCTACTTATGCAGCAGATGGGGTATCATTCTTGGCAGGTCATTAGTTTCTGTGTAATTCACGGTGCTACAACTTGTTGCAAAAAATCTAAATACTTTAGTTTTAAATAGAGCTAACTTATATGCCTCCATTCTTCAGCTAAGGTTTACGTTGAGAATGATGAACAATTTGGATGCTCTGTGATGCATCCTGTAGTCGAGTGACTGTCAAAGAGATAATTTAATCTTTTTGTAAAAGGATTAAAATTCTTTTTAAGATTTGAATACTTTGATTTGTGGTGAGCTAAATACATTAAGTATATCTGGATTATTAATAAAGTGTCATTTGTAATTGCAGAGACATCGTTAGAATCTCACCCCATTTCTGTCCAAATCTACATGTTCAAATGCAGTGTTGGTCATTCCAAATCCTGATCCCAGAGGGAAGGGAAAAAAATGATCTTTAACTGCATTGCACACTCATGGATGAACTGCATACAAGCATGGCTGAGAGATTTCAGGCTCTACATTTGATATTATTTTCAAATTGGGCAATAAATCCATTTTTAAACATTTTTTTTATTGAGTGGAAGAAATTGAAGAATAACTGATTTTACTGCAAAATGTTATTGAGCGAAAGCCAAAGTTGAAAATTATATGAAGACTTTCAGTTGTAGAAAATCTATAAATTGTATTGTTGGGCAGTAAGGTCAAGATGTTCTTCATTGGTTTTCAAGCATTGTATTGAATAGAATACAGTTTCTTTCCCAACAATGAAGTAGAATTCAAATTACTAAATGTGGAGATCTGAGACACTGTTAGTCACAAACTCAACTGTTTCATTGAAAGTTGAGTGAACATTGTTTTGAGAATGTTTTACTTGATTATTTCATTGGTTTTAAACAAGAAACCTAGCTTTATAGTTTACCCATGTTTAAATTTACAGTTTTTGTTTTACATTTTGCACTGTAAATTACAAAATTCTTGACAATTTTTTAACAGGCCTAATACAGAGAATGGAAATAGGCACTAGGAAAGGCGATAAAAGTAAAATTAGGGCACACTGACAAAAAAGAACCTTGTAAAGAAACAAAAGGAAAAAATAGGTGGTAATTATTTTTTTCTGATGAATGTTGTGTTCTGTCTAATTATTTCAGGGTATCAGTTGACTTCACATATATATACATTATTTTGTAGCTATGAGCTGCATATAGTAAAGGATGAGACTAAGTAATTTGTTTTACATTATTCTTATCAGATGGTCCTTCACCATAGTCTTTCTATTTTGTAGAAGATGAGTTAGCATATGTTTATCATTTTATTCTTCATTAAATAATACCCCTTTTGGAGAAGATATACAATTTGAATTAAAAGTTAACTTAGATAGGTAAAACAACTAACAAAATATTTAGAACAGCCTAAGAACCAGTTTCTCAACATCTTCTGCTGTAATCATTAAATATTAATATGCAAAAATTGTTTATGGTGTTCAGCACATCAATCTTGTCTTTTGTTGTTTAATAGCTATTTTCATATTGAAACATTCTGAACAAGCAAATGAGAAAGGTTCTCAACCTATAAGAAATAGCACCCAAATCTCCCTCTAGAATGTGGAGAGGAGGACACATAGATAGGTTGTATGAAAATGATGGGTGGAACACACTTGACCATAGGTTTTTCAGTCAAAGATGACTTGGAGCTGAATAAAAACCCATTCTGAAATTTCTTTGAATGAAATTCCTATCTTTTATTTTTTTTTTGTTCTTTTTGAAAGCTTTGAGAATCATGTAGAGTTGGAGTTTGTCTCACAGTTTGAACCGTTTATTAAGTAAAAGTTAATTTTCCCCATTAAACATTGAATTTAAATCTTACAATAATTTTAAAGTGGTGATCAACATTATCTTGTAATTGTAGTATGTTGGTGAATGAGTCTTTGGTCTTCTTTCTGAGTATGGACTAAGATTTATGTGTGTAGTAGCATTCCAGAAAGTCAACATCTAAAGAGGAACAGTTGGGCACAATCTTTAGTCTAGTGACTTGACTGTTGGAATTTCACTGTTTGGTTACACTGGAGTTGATAGAATATAGATCAGAAAATTCAATTAAGGTGGGTGCAAAATTGCAGTTTGACTGGAACACTCTGATCCAAGAGTCAAGAGACAAATATAACCAGGTTGGTAACTTAACTATGAGGTCTTATGAAAGGTGTTGCCTATTTGTTGAGTACACTACTATCACTGAAGTTCTCAAGAGCAAGATGACATAGATGTGACAAGTTACTTGTGGATCTGATTTACTGAAACTGTTACAGGTAGGTGATCATTGAGAAAAGAGGGAGACTGAAGATGATTCAGTTTTTAGGGTTTTTCCCTTCATTTATGAGATACTGGAATGAAGGCAATAAGGTACTAGTTGTTGGGGTCAGAGCAGTTACTTTTTCTTTGAATTGGGGAACAACTTAGTGATCAGAGAAGTTTTATAGTTGTCTTGTGTGTATGTTGTGAAATTATAGGAGCAATGAAGGAAAGTTTGAAAGGAATTTTTGTTGTGTGCAGTTGAAAGCAAACCAGGGAACAAGTACCTATAGAGCCATCTTGCTTGAGGAATGGCAAGTAGGGTGATTCTGTAATGTTAGTAGTCTTTTTCTCTTGATAAAGGACCTTGACTGTAATTTGGGAGGTGAAAGGTCTTGTAAGTCATGAAATATGTAGAGATATAAAATGTTTTTCTTTTTGTAAACTATTATCATGAAGTGATATAATAACTAGATTACTATGTAATTAACCCCAGCGATTAATTAAAAAAAAACAAAAAAAACTAGGCAGATAACATTGTGGAATTAGTAATTCAATTTAAATTTGAAGGTCTTGTAAGTCATGAAATATGTAGAGATATAAAATGTTTTTCCTTTTTGTAAACTATTATCATGAAGTGATATAATAACTAGATTACTATGTAATTAACCCCAGCGATTAATTAAAAAAAAAAAAAAAAACTAGGCAGATAACATTGTGGAATTAGTAATTCAATTTAAATTTGATACTCAGAAGAATTATTTGCAACCAACAGAACAAATTGAAAGTTGTTTACAATAACCTCTCAAAAATTGAATTATCTTTTTGTTTATAAATAATAAACACTTTAAATATGAATAGCTCTTAGCTTGATATAATGATTCCATTTCTTTCATTCTATTAAAATTGCATTGTAGCTTTCTTTTATTTTCTTTTTTACAGTTATATTTTAATTGTTGTAAAACTTTCTATTCCACAGATATTATTCTCAAATCATTTTTTACTCTCTTTAACCCATTTAATACCAACCTATCTGGGACCACTCATTGTTCTATGACACTTTTTGTTTCACCCTTTGGTTATGCCACACATCTGTTGATGCCTTTGTTTCAATTAATTTTGAAAATTACAGAGAGATTATTAAAATAACTTTGTTATTATTAAGCTGGTGTTTTGAACATAAATTGACACAAAATTTTGATGGAAAGTTTTAAATTAAATTCAATCAATTTAAAACAGGAAGTTTTTATTGAAGAACCAGGAATAGTTTCAGGTGGGTTGGTATTGAAAAGGTTAAAGCAGACTAAATTTAAATCCTCCTTCAAAATTTCATGTCAGTTTATGTTCTAAACAACTTAATAATGACCAAGATATTTGACTAAATTCTTCATTATTTTAATAATTGAAATGAAGATGGCATATTCCAACAGAAATATAGTGACAAAAAGGTTAATCTGCTCCTAAAAGGAACTCAAGTAAATTACATTTTTAAGCCCCCAAAATTTCATCTGGAGCATTTCATTAAAATGTTTTCATTCTGCAAACGAAACACTTTGAAACTTGGAACACTGGTAGAATGTGTCATATAAAACATCTTTTTCTCTTAGTCTTCTTGAAAAAAAAAAGAAATCCCTAAGTTATTCCATGTTAAAGTTGTCGTATTTCTGTAATTTCAACCAATCACTGACGTCCATTCAGCCGATATACATTAAGTGCTGACTACATAAACAAACGATTCTGAAACAATTAACCCTAATCCTAACCCTAACGCTAGGGTTAGGGTTAAAGCAAATTTAAAATGAAAAAAGCAAATAAAACGAAGGCATGGAGATTAAATATGCTTTACATTGCTTAATCAGCCAAAGGAGTAAATGTAAACAACTGAATACTTGTCAGTGATTGGTTGAAATTATTGAAATAAGACAATTTTTTACATGAAATAAATTCGAATACAAAAATATTTTTCTGTTCTATAACACAAAATAGATAAGTATACGAAGTTTGAAAGTCTTTCCGTACCAAAAACACTACGTAAAACATTAATGAAAAATGTGGCCCCCGTTTTAAAATAGATCCCAATATTTACTGTATCTGTGCATCTTATCAACATAAATTCTTAGAAACTTGTGTTGAAGATATGCGAGATGAATAAATATTAGCAATTATTTAGAGATCAATATTAACAATCATTTTACACAGAAAAACAGACTAACTGAAATATAATAATCAAACCCAAAGTATAAACAAATACATTTAATTAAGAAGCTCAGATTATTCATTAACATGTAGAGTTTGGTTGGAAGAAGCTAGCTCTTCTACTAATTTAGATAAAGTTTCCAACCTTCACTTCCTCATATCTTAAGATAAGAGTAGCTAACTGAATTATTTTACCTAGCAGGACTGTGACCACTTACTGTTCTCATTTACTACAATAAATGACACAATTATTCTGATTCTGTATGTATGTATCTAATTCAAGTACATATGTACAGGTGTGTGTGTGTGTATGATGATGATGATGATGATGATATATATGTATATATAGCTTCTTAGTTAGATGATATAAGTATACTATTTCTGCATTATGTCTCTTGAAGATTATCCAAATGAAACTTTGAATGTTTGCTTTGTATTTAGATTTTCTGAACAGTCTAAATGTTCTAAACTTGTTCTTGATCATCTTTTTTGTACAGTTTCAATTGATATTTACTTTCTACAAGAACCCCCCCCCCCCCCAAAAAAAAAAAACAGTAAAATTTTTATTTCTTATGTACTAAATTCTTCTATTTAGTACATTAGCAACACTTAGATAAGTTTCTGTATTAGTCTTTATTTTCAGAATAAGTAGCAGATGTCTTTGCTTTTAATAGATTTTTTTTTCATTCCTATCTTTTGTGAAGCAACTTTTTATACAATTTCTTATGTCATTTTTTGCAGCATTGTGTGTTTTACAGGTGTGTTCTGCTATTGTCAGAGACACCTTTCCTTGAAGAAAAGCACTTTTACTCATGCAGAAATTTAAATTAAACCCTCTGAATTAATTAACGATCTTACATTTTATAGTGATGTCTTATAGTCTTAGAGACTATAGTATGTTCACATCCAGTATTTAATTAACTTACATTTTGGAAGGGGTCTTTCTTGCCTTCCCTGACAAGAATTGACCAGTAAAATTAATTTTTCTCTTCGTTATGAATGTAATTTCCAATTTAATCTTTTTTTCTTATCCCATTCTATTAATTGTATGTTCTTTATGGAAAATACTCTCCAGTCTAATAAAACTGAAACATATCTGGAGTTGCTACTATATTTTTTAAAGAGCAGATTTCCTCTGCACTGCTTTTCCTCCATTTGTTTTTAATTTGGATTTCAGAGTTGTCTGCCTTGCCACTTTTGGCAAGAATTTGATCATCACAGTTAATGATTTTTTTTCATTACTAGTATTATTTTAATTAAATATAAACAAGGGCATTACAATTAGTTTCATGGCCATGGCATTTGAGGTGAAGTGTTTATTTAAATAGAAATTTCGATGTCCTAGATTATCTCCCAGTCAAAATTTATACTGGATTTTTTTATTTGTTTCTTTTTCTGGAAGATAATCAATTCTTAATATTTAACAATTTGGGAATTCAGTTTCTTATGATAATCTAATAGAATTAGATTCAGAACAGGAAATATAAGATTGTGGCGAACTTGTAAAAGCCATATTAATTTGAAAACAGTTTTATGTAGAATTAAAGGTAATAATAATGTTAATATAATATTAACAATATTACTTCCTTTCATTATCATCATCATTGTTTTTGTTATCGTTTTAATATCCATTTTTCCCTTGCTCGCATGGGTCGGATGGAATTGATTGAGGCAGATTTTCTTTGGTTGGATGCCCTTCTTCTTGCCAACCCATACCTGTTTCCAAGTAAGGTTATATTTCTGCATGACCTTGGAAGACTAGAAATGGACACCACTTGCATGATTGTGGCACTCATTTACAGCTATCATGTGAAGTCAAGGAAAGGGTATAGTAACACACATACATGCACACACCTATATATGTATGTATAACAGGCTTCTTTCGACGAAATCCACTCACAAGGCTTTGTAAAAGACACTTACCCAAGGTACCACCCAGTGGGACTGAACCAGAAAACCTGTGGTTGGGAAGCAAACTTTTTACTATGCAGTTATGCAGTTCTATTAAATGCAAAGTATGTAATGGCTACTGAACCTAAGTAGAAATATAAACTAAGTTATTTGTATAACATTTACATACAAATATAAAAAATGTAATTATAAATTGATCTGTAGTATATGCTCCTTTAAATAAAGCCAGTTACATAACATTAGTTCAAAATTGTTAGTAAATTAGGTTAGCGTTGAAGCTTTCTAAATTAGTTTCGGTTTTCTTTTAACAAGAATTGCTTATGACTGTCCTTAATTTTACGTCTTCAACATTTAAGTTTCAACAATTAAATTCTTAATAATATTGATTTCTTGTGAATTCAGTATTACATTATATATCTATTAATTAGTATGACATACATTTTAAATGCAAATTGGTTAACTGTTGTTCTACTGTTGGGAATTTCAATTGTTAATTTAAAAAAGGGGGGTTGAGTTTTTGTTTTTATGTAGTTGCTTTTAAAAATATACTTTCCTTTATGATTAAAAATCAAATTAGTTGGTACTCAAGACTTTGTAGTTGGAAATAGAAGAGCAGAATTTTCAGAAAATGCATTTGGTGGTGGTGGATGAGTACCAATAAATACATTCAGTTGATTCAGTCAATCATTTATCTCTCCCAAATAAGTTTTTGGTTTCATTTCAAAGTAAGAAATCAATGTTTGAAAATTTCCTTTTGTAATGGCTGTTATTAAAAAGTTCATAGCTGCATGGTTTCAAACTCCATTCTTTCAATCCTATTTGAGCAAATTATCTCTGCCATAGTCTGAGGTCAATCAAAGCCTTGTGAAATTTTGTTGATAGAAACTGTGTGGGTGTCTATCAGCATAACTACTTGTACCTGGACGGTAAACTTAACCCGTTGCTTGGTTTAATGTTGCCACTTGGTTTTTGAGTGCCTTTACCCGAGCCCATTTTGTTGTAAGCATTTAGGTCTGGTCACTGGTCTAAGAGTAACTACTTTTCTTTCATCTGACTATGAAAGTCTGATTCCTTACAGCCTATTATAAGTCTGTCATAATGTCTTCTTCAAGACAACTAAGTAGTCTCTCAAACCTTGGGATGTTTAGAAAAGGAGGAAATGAGGACTGTGATGATCATGCCTTTTCTATGTAAATTGAAATAATTTCTCTGAGTAATTTTTTTGTTAATGCCTTATACCTGGCTCTCTGAGAATGTTTCTATGGTCCCCCACATTTTTTTTTTTTAAAGCAAATTGTACATATTGGCACAGGCGTGGCTGTGTAGTAAGAAGCTTGCTTCCCAACCACATGGTTCTGAGTTCAGTCCCACTGCATAGCATCTGGGGCAAGTGTCTCCTATAGCCTCAGGCTGACCAAAGCCTTGTGAGTGGATCTGGTAGATGGAAACTGAAAGAAGCCCGTCGTGTATATATGGCAGCTGTATATTTTGTTTGCCATAGCACACCTGATTCTGTCTTCATTCCTGATCTTTCTCTCTCTGGCCAGGTAACCTTGTACGTCTTCTTCAACAAGACACATGTGTGTGTGTGTATATGTTTGTGTGTCCCCTCCACCATCTCTTGACAACCGATGTTGGTGTGTTTATATCCCTGTAACTTAGCAGTTTGGCAAAAAAGACCAATAGAATAAGTACTAGGCTTACAACGAATAAGTCCTGGAGTCAATTTGTTTGACTAAAGGCAGTGCTCCAGCATGGTTGCAGTCAAGATGACAAACAAATAAAAAAAGAAAAAAGAATATTGGATGATCTGTTGGAGTAAAGTTTTTGTGGCATATTTACTGTTGTTACTGGGACAATATGCATTGTCAATAACCCAATGAAAATATCAAAAATTGAAATAAAATAAAAGTGTGTATTTGCTGTGGATTTTGATATCTGTTGATTTAATTTCATTAATTCTAAAATTTCACAGTATCAATTTTTCTTCATAGTAAAGAAATGTCTGAATTAAAATTATGCCCATACACTGATATATGTAAACTAGTGTCCTTATCTTGGTTGTTAGTCACAGCATTTTAGCTCTGAGGCTATAACAACTAAAATGAGGATGCAAGTCTGAATATATTAGTATATAATAAAATTCTTCATTTCAGAAATTCAAATTATTTATTGTTTTTGATTGGCAAAATTGAGTAGCATTTCCCATTAGTATGTCAAGTATGTGTTTTCCTTGGACAAAAATGTAATTCTGTTAAAAGTTAAAAGTTTGTGTTGTTACAAACACGGACTTTGTATCTAGATAAAAGTTTTTATTTGAATACTCAATGTAAAATATCATATGGACAGGTGAAAAGTACATTTTGTTGTTACAGCAAGTTTCAACTCTTACTGTCACTGGCCACTATAAGCATAGTCGTCCCCAAACATCTGTACACATCTATAACATTCTACAACATTACTATAATTTTATCTAAAGAACACTACCCTCCTACTCACTCCAAACAATACACATGCACACAAGATTAACAACAGTAGCAATGGCCTCATTAATCCCTAACAGTGAGCTGGGATGCATTGCACCAATAAGTGCAGAGGAATAGTAACTGATATGCTCCAACGTAGACTACTTCACTATCGTCATTGCCAGAATGAAAGACCTTCAATGTGGTTACTAGAAAGAGCAGCCAAATCTTCCTCAAATCACATTCTATTCTTTTCTGGAAACAAAAGGATATTTTGGACTAGGATAAGGAGAGCTTATGTACTGTGCTTGAAGAAGAAGACATGATGGTCAAGGCTGAAATGCCTTTGATTGTAGGCCTAATCTATCAAGGCTGACCTGGGGCTAAACTATTATTACTCCTAGTGTACAAAAATTCAACGTTGTCACAGTGCACATTACTGCATGTCAGGGTGTATGTCTGTCTTCCAACAGATGAAGGCATGGCTTACCTGAACAACTGTGAATTGCACTTTATCGTTTGACTGACTGTGTGTCATAGGTCTGGGCTATCGGAGATGACTTGAGGCTTAATAACAACATCAGTAGCTGTAGTATATGTGAAGACTTGTTTGCACATTTTTGTAATAAAACCTTCATTTTGATTTGATGCTGAAATATTTTCATTAGCATAAGAATTAAAATGTTTCAACTTCAGATAATTAAATGAGTTTAGCCTTTTGATGAAAATTAAATGTTCATCAAAAGACTAAACTCATTGAGGTGAATGTTATGATTATCATTGAAAATACAGGTTTTTGATACTGATTCTAAAGAAATATGGAAACGTTCAATTATTAATTGTATATGAGAAACATTTCATGTAAATTATTACATTTTGTATATACATATTTTGAAGATTAAATTTAAAAGCCATACACTTCTCTTTCTAATTTCTCACTTCTTCAATGGAAATTCAATTTTATTTTATTGATTTGAGATTGATCATTAAAATATGTATGTTAAAATATTTAAGTTAGTATTCCTTGACCTTTTTCATAATTATAGCAAGTGCTCTCCAAATAATATCTCTCTATCTCTACTATTGATGACTCCTTGGTGTGCTGCTGCACCCCAGGTGATAAATGCTGTTTTAAGTCAATATTTCACAATCTTCAATTGTTACAATTCTTTAAAAGATGAAAAAGAAATTTGAGAATAGAGTAATTAAAATATTTTTATATAGTTATTTGATTATGTTGATGTGTACGCTCAAGTCGGTTCTGATTGAGCAGGCCTAAGACATATAATCAATCAAAAGACTGTGCAATCTGCAAATCTCTTGTTCTCAATATACGCCTTTACCACAGTGGTTCTCAGCCAGGGTCCATATGAACCATGGAGGGTCCATATAAGATTTTTTGTTAAAATTTAGGTGCAATAAATTGACTATATCTCTACAATACACCAAATATTTAATTTTTTATGCAATTTCTAATAATATTTAATTATAAAAAATACAATAGGAGTTTTTAAAACATTAAATGGCTGTGAGGGTCTACCCAAGTAAAATAGGAATCAAGGGGATCCATGGGATCAGGTTACTAGCAAGGACTTCTTATCTCACAACATACTGATACCTGTTATACTTTCAAAATGTCTTAAAAGTTGAAAAGCAGACACTCTTTCTTGTCTGTGGACTTGAATCCAATTAGACACTCCACAAACACACACACACATGCATGCACATTACCACTAACTAATACTTAAACCACACATCCTTTCCTCTGAGACACAAATCTCTCACCATCTAGACTATCCAGACCACATTCTGTAATCAAGTTTCATTCTAAAAGGTGGTACCTGCATACATATATAAATAATAGATTCTACTCTTCTTGCCACTCACATTTCTCACCTGGACTTCCAGTTACTCTGGCTCAGTCTCCCTTCTTCAATCTTAGTATATAGTCTTTGCATCTATTGGGTTGTTTGACCGTTTCCTTATCTTAATTGCTCACCACACATTCACATAAAATTCACCTCCCTAATACTTGGACATAATGACACTTCAAGTTTACTAAATGCTCAGATTTCTGTCAGTTCTACATTAGCTGTCTGTGGTAGCACATAAGCTTCATTCCTGACCCATCGAAGACTTCTACATATGTGATAGAAACCATCCTTTTTGGGCATATTCTTCCACATCCTACACACAGGCAAAAAAGTTAGGGAAACTGCTTATCATGTGGTTGTCATGACTTTGTGATGCAGAAAGTGATGATGTTCTAGAGATGAGTTACTGTAGTTTAGTTTAAAGTTGTGTTAGTGTGTCTTGTTTCAAATATGAACGAAGTTTATTGATATGCTTGTTTTTGCGTACATCTAACGACAGTGCTTGGGAGTGCATTAAAGTATTTATTTAGTTAGTGAATGTTGTTATTTAGCCTGATGTCAACCTAGGTTGTTTAAGAAGCATATTTAGTTTCTATTTCTAGCAGGTCAAGCAACCATGTAGAGGCTACTTTGTTAGCTTGTATTAGGACATGCAACTGAGTTAGGTATGTGGTATTGTGTATATTATGTTAGTGTTTTGTGTTACTGGTTTTATATTTTCCAAATTACTGTATTCATGTCTAAGTTGCACCCTTAATTCAGTGTTAAATATTTGTAAAAAGAAGTTTTTTCCTCTTCATATTCAAACTTGATATCAGCTTTGCTCTGTGTATTAGTTGAATCCCAGTTTTTCCAGTTGGAAATAAGGTATATAATGGTGCAACTTATGTGTAAGTAAATACAGTACTAGCATTCTAATGCTTTGTTGAGTCAAATTCATGTGTATATTATCTATGTAGTGGATATGTAATTTTATGTATATTTTGAAGTCTTCGCTATAGTTTGACCTGTACTGCCTTATTATTAAGGTGGAATTAACCCTTTAGCATTCAAATTATTCTGTCAAATTTAATGCTTATTATTTACATTGTTTGGAATAAATCATGCATTATCTTGTAGCTTTGAGGTTTTTATGATGCAATTGCTTATTTTTAAAAGGATGTGGGGTAGGTTGGACAGATTGCATTTGGCTGGTTTGAATGTAAAGCAGGTAGAATATTTAGGCCGGATATGGTTGGTTTGAACAGGATGCGAGTTGTTCTGTGTCAAGGTTGTAGTATTGTTTCTTGCATTACTGCCATCTGAATGTTGTGTCACGATGGTGTCTTCTTAGCTGTTAGTATTAATTTTTTTTGGACATATACTTGGGACTCAGTTGTTCCGCATATTCATCCATTTTCTTAGATAATTAGGTGAAATATAAAACAGATTTGACTGCTATTTCTAGTAGTTTAAATGACTGCATGGATGCTCCCTCTTTAGTTGAAATTATTTGGTTTTTGTTTGTGTTCTTTTATGTAGCATTGCAACAAGTGGCTGTTAACATTTTTATTAGTAAATATTTAATACTGTAAAATACCACTACTAATTGTCAGATCAATTATTATATTTTTAGTGGTAAGAGTAAGTATTTACACCTTGTTGTAGCTTTGCATTTCCATTCAGAATACTTTTACAGAATTTTATTAAGGAAAAACATTCACAGAAATTGACCAAGTTGATCTTTCTCTCTCTCTCTCTCTCTCTCTCTCTCTCTCTCTCTCTCTCTCTCTCTCTCTTTCTCTCTCTCTCTCTCACACAGAGAATATATCATTCTATGTCTGCTTTCATTGCTTGCATGGGATGTAGGGATATGTTTTGCTCCATTGTCTCAGTCTTTGCAGGGTTTTTATAGCTGAATGCTCTTCCTAATGCCAACCACTTTACCAAGTGTACTGGGTGCTTTTTTTATTTAAAAAAAAAACAAACTTTAGCACCAGCACTAGTGGGGTCACTTTGTAATTTGCAACACTAAAGAATAGAAGATAGGGTGGTTATTTTATGCAAGGTGTGGAGAGGTGAAAGGGCAATGAGTGATTTACTGTTGTGGAGGAGATTCATAGCCATCTCACATTTTATATGGTTGGGTAGGGATTGCTGGAGTGGCAGCAAAAAGGGAGGGAAATATGGTGGGGATGAGGTGCCAGAATGTATGTATGTATAAAGTCACATTCAAGAAAGTGCATAAAAGAATCAGGAAGGTGGGTGAAATTGTATGATTGTAGGGAAGAGTGAGAAGTGGATAGAAATATGTGGTAGGGGTGGTCAGATGTACATATAGGGCAGATATAGTAAATGATGAATAGGGGTGAGACTTGTGGTTAAGAAGTTCACTTCATAATCATGCGGTTTCAGGTTCAATCTCATTGCCTGGAACTTTAAGCAAAGGTCTTTTATTATTGAAAGTTTTGGATAGACTAATGTTTTTATATATATATATATATATATATATATATATATATATATATATATATATATATTAGAATAAGCCCTGGAATGAAGTATTTATCAGGTTTGAAAGTTTGACTTTATTGTTGTGATGTACAGTAAAAGTGCAAGGAAAATCCTGTAAGGTATAAGTATTAAGTTTATATAGAGCATTAATTTATGTTAATCTTTTTAGCATTAAGGGAAGATGAAATTGTTCTTAATTGCTGTCATAAAAGATATGAATGACAACTCATTCATTTTTCTTCATTTAGAAAGTTTTCAGACATAAATATAACTCTTTTGCTTTTTTATATTTTTTAAAAAGGGGAATGTCATTCAGATGAAAAGATAATTTGATATATCACAATTGTAGCAACATGTATATATATATATATATAACAATGCATTGACTCATTCCTATAAATACATTCATTCACAAAGTCATAAAAATGTTTTTGTTATTCATATCTGTTGATTTACTTCTCTTATATAATCAAGGTGTCAAAGTAGGCAATTGGTGTTATATAAACGAGTACATTGAACTCTTTACTGTAGCTATTATTATTTGACATATAAGAATAGAAAGTTCTGTACTAACAATTTATTAATGTTGTTTATAGCAAGATATGAGTATTATGCAAAAGCTGTTATTGATTTCTTTTAATTTGGCTAGTTTTTTTCAAGAGCAAGCTACACTTCTCTAAATAGATTCCATTATATTATAGAAACTTAAGGAATTATTTCTGGAGGTCAGAAATGTATAGTTAATCCAAGTAGGATTTGAACTTGAGGCTGAGAAGAATGCACTATTTTCTTACCATCTTCAGTGTTACCAATTCCACTGCTGGGGTTGCCTTTCGTGCTTTTGAGGTTGATAAAATGAGTACTGGTCAAGCACTGACATCAACTTACCCCTTACACTAAAACTGCTCGCCTTGTACCAAAATTTGAAACTATTGTTAATACTCTCATAATAAAACTAATACTTATATATAATCATCATCATTTAACGTCCATTGCCCATGCTGGGGCATGGGTTGGATGGTTTGACTGGGCTGGCATACTGGAAGGCTGATTCTGACTCCAGTTTGATTTGGCATGGTTTTCTACAGTTGAATGCCCTTTCTAATGCCAACCACTCTGATAGTGTAATGGGTGCTATTATGTGCCACCAGCACGGGTGCAAATTTGTGTGACACTAGTATCTTCCACAATACTTATATATAATATTATGTATTATTATAAGGATTTTATATTTGCAAACAAAAAAAAAAACAAAAAAAAGATGTTTAGAAATTCAGATATTTCTTGAAATGTTACACTGAAAGTTTTCAAAATCTTTCCTATAATAAATCGTCATATGCAAGGTGAAATGTGAGAATCAAACAGTGACTTGCATATTTATACTTAATACATTCCAGCGGATTTGAGTGTTACCCGTTTACACTACTGAATCTGGTATGTTATGAACACATTTGTCTGAAAAGAGAAGTTGATCTCCTATGATGAAACATTACAGCAATTAGTATATCCATGTTCAAATATACCAGAACATCTTAAAAATAAGTATGCAACTCATTCTTTTCTATTTTTTTTTTATTTAAACAAAAAAGTTGGACATTTTGGTGTTAATCCTTTAACATTCAAGATTATTGTCAAAAGTAATGCTCATTTATTCACATTGTTTTGAATTAATCATGCATTTTTTGTATCTTTGAAATTTTGATGAAGTAACTGTTAATTTTTAGAATGATATTTGTTGTAGAGTTAGTGTGAGAGGCCAGATCTGGCCAGTTTGAATATAAAGCCCTGGAATATTTTGACCAGATATGGCCAGTTCAAATGCTAAAGAGTTAAAGTAGATTTGCAAATTAATACACAACTGTATTTTCTATCATTGGTAGACTGTTGTTGTGTTATCATGGCTAAGTTTTACTCAAACTTATGTTGCTGAAGTCATCAATCAATGAAATGGTAATCCACAGGCCTAGTATTTGGGATACGCAATGCTTCTATGCTGTATGGATATATATAGACAATTTGTCATGCAGTATATAGATGAATAGTGTTGCAGTTATCACATGATGGTTCTGTTGTCCATTCAGGTTTTATATGATCAAAGAGTAAGATGATTGATTTCTTGAGGAATTAAAGTTGGTTATTTTATTGAATGTTTATTATTTGGATTGGATCAATGAAAGAGGATAGTGTTGTAATGTTCAAGGAGTGTTGAGGATGTGTCTGAAAGTAGTTGAAGCCTCTGTTTTTTTTTTTTTTTTTTAAGAGTTGGGTTTCTTTTTCGTTTGTTTAGTATATTGAGGTTTAATTTCACTTCGTTTCTGTTCAATTTTTACTGTTTTAGTTTATTCTATTTGTCTTGCCTTTTCCTTACCAAATGTTTATGTGAGTCATTTAGAAATTTTAGTTAGGATTAGAGTTCTTCATGCTTTGTCTATTTGTTTGCACTGTACTGTATGTATTGAGATCATTTCAATAGTGTCTGAGATGTTAATGTAAATGTAGTGCAAATTTGTGAAAATATAAGAGATTAGTAGGGGTACGTTTTATCTGTATTTGTTAGAATTACTAAATAATTTAACTTGTAGCACCATTTCCATTATATTTGTTGTAATGTCTATGTAGAATATATATGATACTTCATTCTATGTAAATATTTCTCTCCCACACCACTCTAAAATAGTTTGTGAGGTATAACCTTTAGAGATAACCAAAAGTGAGATTTTGACCTAGTTGGGTCTCATCAACTTCAATGCAATTAGTGTAGGGACATTTTCTTATATATATATAGATATATATATATATATATATATATATATATATATATATATATATATGTAATTAATTCATTAATATGTTTTATTACTTTCACTTAGTTTATGTAATAAGTGCATTTCCAATGATTTTGCCTCTCCTGTATTATGAAGCTGTAACCTGAGATTTATGGAACAGTTGTGTTCTAATTCTAGTTGGTTTCTTTTATTTGTGTAAATGTTTTTGGAGTTTTATTTATCTGCTGAACATTTTAGGCTTATGCATATATTTCTAATGCATGTTTCAGTTGCACTGCACTATACTTAGACAGTGTTTTGTCCTAGATTTTAGGTGTAAAATGCCTTTTTCTCAAAAATTTGCTGTGTTGAGTGTTATTGTATTGTGTGCAAGATATTGAAAATGTTTTGTGACAGCAGGTATTATTGGATAAATTGCCCAGTTTTTGAAAAACCAACGACAAAAGATTCAATTACCCCAGGTTGTGGTTGTATGTTGGGTCACATAGCATCTCATCACTTATAGTGTGCATCAGCTATCATCACATACAACAGCAGAGAAAATTGGCCACCAGCATGATAAAATGTACCTAAATCACTGTCTTAGGTAAGAAAACTAGAGTCTCCCTCTTCTTTCTGTCAGTTCTTATTCAAAGTTACTGCCTTCCTAGATGGGTAGCTTGTAATACAACTTGTGGAATCCATGTCACATTTGTACAGATTACAGATGTGTATTTGTAGCTTACTCAGAAGGATGGTGTCCAGACCCTTTTGCAGAGTATCTGAGAGTGGTTGGAGAAAGAAAAGAAACTGTAAATAAATAAAATATATCAATTGTAGAAGCATCTCTTAATGGTAAATGATTCTCCTTCCATATATGTTCAATTATTTTTGATTTCTTGGTCTCTTCTGGTCATTATTTCTTTGTGCTGGTCATTATTTCTTTCAGCTGGACAGAGTATCCTGTTTCACCTTTCTTTGTTCAGATTGCTCTTTTATATTATATTCTTTCTTTATAACTTCCTAGAGTAGTGAAGAGAAATATGAAGAAATATGGCATTACTCTTGAAGTTTGTCCTGACATTTAATTTGCTTCACATCATCAGACCCTTTATTACAATTCATAATTATAGTAATTTTCTCTTTAATTCCTTCTCCTTTGGGGCAAGTGGTTAAAAAATTTTGGTGGTTATTCATTCCTTAAGAATGTTTTATTCATATGGTCCACCTTCTAGTGACTTATATGAATATATTAAATAATATAGATAGGATTTTAAGCAAATGGTAACAAAGACAGCAGCTTTAGTGTTGTTGATGGCATTAACTGGGTTGATGATAGTAGGAAGATATATTAAAGTCAGTGCAGCTGTGCTTAGCTAGGGACAAAAATATACAACTGCAATTGGAGAGGAAGGAAAGTTTGTCTTCTGGTTTTAAATTGGTCGGTTTTCATAATCTACTACTGCAAAAGTGAGGTTGTATGTTAGCAGCAGTAGCTGATAGCTTCCAGATGTTGAAGATTTTTGTTCTATGTTTGCAGAACAGCAATACTGTCTCTTAGTGAACTCGGAGGTTTGGTATAGTGCTGTGACAGAGTGGAGAACACAATGAAAAATGTTGTGTCACAAGCAAATTTAGAAGCTTATCAGTTTGTAAAACTATTAATGACTGCAGTTAACAAATGTGAGAACTGATAAAGATTCAAATAATTATTTAAGTTTAGGGAATGATTAATTAATTGTTTTAATTACTATGTAAATAAGCCCATTTTTGGAGAAACAGTATGCAATAACAGCAGCATTGGCTGAAAACTATATCTAATTGAAAAAAAAAAAAGAAAGATCAACTCATTACTTCTTGCCTGATTTACTTGAATAAACTGCTAATTAATATAAAATGTTTTTAAACTTTGAGATAAATTAAGAGGAAAAAACAAAATAAAACTATAAATGGTATTGTAAAACTATTTAAGTTCATGATTTCATGTGTTAGATAGTTATTACAGTTCATGTCAGGCTTAACTAACTCTTGTTAGATGGAACCAACTTGTTTGTAGGCTTATATTTTTTTGTCTGGTATTATGAATTACCAGATTTTTACAATTTTTTATCCAATCTGCCTTATTTGTGTTTAGATTATTACAAATACTTTTCTTGAACGAACTAATTTTACCCAGTTGTTTTTATGCTCAAACTCTCCTTACATGTACTTTTAACGTTTTAAATCTTTCTCATTTTTGTGGATGTCTGTTAGCAGATTACTGGGATGGCCATATGCTAGTCTGTTTGTTGGACATGTTGAGGACCAAATCTAACCCTAGTTTATCACCTACCCCAGATACTTTATGGAATTTTTGTTGAAGGCTGTATCAATATCATCTCCATTACCTGTGCACTGCTCAACTCCTCCATCAGCTTCGTTGATTCCATCCACCCTGTTCTAGATTTCACATTCATCTTCTCTTATCACCTCTGTTAAGTTCATGCTCTGTTGATTACCCCAACACAATGACCCAACATCATTCCTTTCTATATTTCACCTCACTTCATCCCACCCATATCACATCTGCTCTTATCTATCTACAATTTTTTAAATCTGTCTCACCTCCGTAGCCATGGCCCCAGCTTAGTCACACCAGATGTCTCATACTCACACATTGGTTTTTATCCCCAACCAGTCTTTGATGCTGAAACTGTGGTATCTGGGCTATTGAATTCACTGCTGTGCTCTTGCTTCGTATCTCTCATACAACTGCCTTTTCCTTCATCTACCATCCTGCCACTTCACCATACCAATGTACCATTCAACAGCACTTTTGTCTCCTTCAATCAGATCTTGCTACTTTCTATCTCATATCTGAACACCCTCTCCCTTTCTTCAAAATCAACTGCAATCCTGTTCCTTCATCCAAAACGACACCACACCTCACAGATCTAACTTCTCCTACCATGTCACTAACCATTTCACCTGTACCACCAAATATGTTATTGACTGCATTGAATACTGGGGGCTTCTTCATTGTTTGAGAAACTTCATCTAAGATATGTATGCAGGCTGTTTTAGGGAACACATTCTAGATGTCTAATATAACAACTCTAGATCACTCTGACCTGTACCACATCACTTTAATTCTCTTGGCCACATCTGTCTGCATCTCTCTGTGCTGTACTTTTACACTGGGGATTAATCACCCCCAACCCCTGCTTGTCTGTTGTAAAACTAAATTCCATCTCCACAAAACTCACTCAACTGGAATGACATGTTTTCTTGTTGTCCTTTAATAATTTGTTTCCCTTTATTAACTCTGTCTCCCACCTAGTACCACCAACACCCTGATAAGTGCCCTCCTGTGCACTTCAACCTCTTTCCATCTCAGTACACACACACACCATTTTATTCACACCACCTACACAACATATCACACACCCATGTACTTACTTAACATGCTTATATACAATCCCCTATACTTTCATACTCTCCCCTCTACACACACACACACACACACACACACACACACACACACACACACACTCTTAATCCCACTGGCTGGAAAACACTCTACTGGCTATAAAATGCCATTCCTCTGTATCTACTTTCATAAATTCAATTTGCTGTTGCTTTCATTGTAAACACTGCTTCAATGGAGCTTCTCTCTAGATAAGGACTATTGTTTGAAATATCGAACTCTCCTCTGTTTATTCCTTGGAGCGTGAAATTAATTACATTGTACCTGTTTGGTGTCTGTTTTTGACATTTTTTTTTTTGATATTTCATTACCATATGTTGATGCAGACTTGATTACTTCTGGATTGGATTTATATTGTTTCTTTCTCATTAATTGCCTTTATTTTATTGTTTATTTACAGTCTATTTCACCCACCTTTTTCGTATATCACATAATTTACTATTTATTTTTATTTTATCTGAGAATTAGTCTATCAACAAAGGCAGTAGTTTCCTAAACCACTAATTGCTCTGAACTCTTAACATTAACCTGTCATATAGCTCATTCTCTACATAAATTAGATAAACTGATAACAAAGCTTTATGTGAACTACCACAATAGTCCAATAACCTTTAGACTTTAGATGATGCAGACAGATCAGTTTCAGTAGTAAATTTAGAACTCTTAATTATCGATTGATTGTCAGTATAAATGAAATTTTTGTTATGTTCCCCCCCACTCCTTTCCAAAAATTTAATTCTACTAATTACCTACATTTTCATAAGAAATCTGTATTGCTGCATTTAACCTAAGCCATATTCAATTATCCTTCAGTGATATCAAACTTGTATTTTTTCTTTTTTCATTTCAACAAAGAAAAGCATTTCACCAGCAACTCTTCAGGTTTTCAAAATTAAATTGTTACCTCTAGAGGTAGGGCCTATGGCCATCATCCCAAACTAGTGAAGCCCACTTCAGTGCTCTAATCAGTTCTCAAGCCAAGATTTAAAAAGCTTTATTAAAATAAGTTGGCTTTAGGGTAAATATTTTGTGAGCATGGCTGTTTGGTTAAGATTGTTTTGCAACCATATAGTTTCAGGTTCTGTCTCATTGCATGGCACTTTGGATAAGCGTTTTCCACTATGGGCCCAGGTTGACCAATGCCTTGTGACTCAATTTGGTAGGCGGAAAATGTGTGAAATCCCATTGTGTATGTGTGTGTGTGAGTGTTTTTGCATTTGACAACCAGTGTTGGTTTGTTTACTTCCCTGTAACTTAACGGTCTGGTAAAAGTAACTGATAGAATTAGTACCAGACTTAAAAGGAAAAAAAAAGAAGCAAGTACTGGAGTTGATTTGACTAAATCCTTCAAGGTGATACTCCAATGACTGGGACAAGTGAAAGGCATAAAAAATATAAGAGTTATATAAAAGATTTACTCAAACAATTTTTCATTGCTGAATATATTATTATATTTTTATCACTATGGACAATCTATTCTAAACCAATCATCCATGCTTGAATTCATAATTCTCACCAGATTACTGAATGTATATATGATAGCTAGTGATGTTTCTTTGTTACACTTTTAGGTAACAAAAGCAATATAGAGATGTTTTTCAGTTAAATCTTTTCAAGAAACTAGTTATTAGTGATGTGTAGTTTCCTCTTCCACCAACCATGTTGTGGTTAACTGCTATTATTATATCTGCTTTCACAATTTTCTTTCATTGATACCCATTATATTATGTGATATATTTAATATCAAAAATATCTAGTAACTAGTAGTGTTCCCACCCATTTTTAATAATTCATATGAGAGCTATTGTTACAATACTACTTTTGTTTTTTTAAATTCCTTAATGATTGAGCTTAATGACTGATATAACTGACCATTGAAACAGGCTCTTCAGCTTAAGAAATATCTCTTGGGTATATGGTTGAGAATCTTGCTTTGCAACCATGGGTTTTCAAGTTTAGTTCCACTGCATTGCACTTCGGGCTAGTGTCTTCTTTAGCCTTGGGCCAACCAATGCTTTGTGAGTGAATTTGGTAGATGGAAACTGTGTGTGTTTTTGTGCTTCTCTCTGTCTGTTCACACATTGCATGACAACTGGTGTTTGCTTATGTCTCTGTAAATTAGCAATTTGGCAAAAGAGATTAATAGAATAAGTACCAGACTTAAAAATAAGTACTGGGATTGATTTGTTCAACTAAACCCTTCAAAACGGTGCCTCTGCATGGCTACAGTCTAGTAACTGAAATGAGTAAAGGTAAAAGTGATATCTTTTCTAATCCTCATTTTTTTCAGTTTTAGCATATTTTCACCCATCTCCACAACAGATTAATATACTGAACCATAAAAGAAATGTCACATTGTAAAAGATTTGCTACTTCAGGCTGATGACGAGCAATGACTCAGAAACATGTCCCTGAATGCACACTGGACTGGGTGGGGGTGCTTGTCTCCCCCTTGCAAATATAAGGACAAAGGAAATGTGTCAAAGCCGACAGGAAGTGGTCCAGCTTCCTAGGGCTAAATAGCAGTAGTATGATTCCCTTATTGGGACTGTCACGTTAAGTTGACAGTATACAACTGCTTTATCATAACACTGCTGCTTAATTCTCTCTGAGATTTATAATTAGATCATTTCTAATTTATGTAATCAAAAGATTTTTTGTTTCATAGATATTGAGATGATATGGATTCTATCACATTTTTAGGTAATTTGACACCAGGAAGATGTCATTGACCCACAACACCACTCTCTTTTGAAAACACAAGGAATGCATGTAGGGTTCAAACTCACTTTTATTGGTTTAACTCTATATAAACTAAGTTTATACAGAGTCATAACTTTGTTTCTGTCCTTGTGATTTTTTTCAAATCGAATAAATCTCTTCTATATGAAGGTTGAATATTTATATCTTTTTTTAGAGACAGTGAGAAATAAATAAAAAAGAAATGAAAAGAAGAGAGAGAATATGCAAGATAAGATACAACATTTGAAGGAAAAGAAATTTTAGCATTAGTTTCAACCAATGTTGGTGTAGTAATATCTTCAGGTGTGGCTTTTACTGACATTCTGGCCTTGGCTAGAAGTTGAAATTGTCTTCTTAAATGGGGAAGTGTGCCATCAAAGGTTGTGTATGTCTGTGCAGATTTATGTGTACTTGGACTGATAGCAATGTATATATAGATCACTGTAGAGGAGGTGGAATAAGTAAACAAAGTGCTGACATAGTTCTAATCAAGAGAAAAACATGTTGATGAAAATGGTGGAATATGTGATTGCTTGAGAATTAGAATAACAAGTTAAGAATGCTAGAAATATTGTGTTCATGAAAATTATTGTAATAATAATATTACCCAGTTGGTATGAAGGCAATTAAAGAATATTAAGAATGGTGGAATTTTGAAGTTTTGATGCATGAAATGAATGAACATTAAAAACTTAGAGATAGATAATGGGTAGATATTAGGGGTAGGGATTGGAGGAAGTGGAATATATCAGGTGTAGACAAACTACTAGAGCTATAAATAGATACACACCAACACATCAACTGCATCTGCTAACCTCCTCAGTTCATTCATACCAAAACATTTACACTCTTCTCATAGGTATTCATATTTTTAGTGCATTCATAAAACCATCTACATATGCATAGATATGCATGCAAGCACACACACTTAACATTTGTAGCTTCATATGAATGTATATTTACATAAGCTTAAATATACATATCCATAATCCAATATCAACAATTACATATGAACATACGAATCTTTCATTTCTTGAAATGTTGGTATGAATTCTAAAACCATCCATTTGTGCAAAGGAGCACATGAGAGTTGCAACAGATACAAATTTGAGGAGGTACTGACAAAGTGGTTTATCAATCAACAATCCTTTGGTAACAACATCCATAGCATAGAAATTCATAATGCTACTGCTAAACTTGCTAACCATATGGACATCAAGAATGTTCTGGCAATTTAGAAATCACCAGACCATTTGGGTAGAGGATAAATGATTTAATTAACTGTGAAGGGCTCTTAACTTTCCAAGTGTATAACATGAATAGAGCTGGTTTTTATTGGCAATTGCTGCTCCAGACTACCCAAGCTTTTAAGAAAGAAATTGCTACACCTACTTGTAAATTTTGTAAATTAAGTAAAGAATGCTTTTTGTTGGCATAGTGTTATATGAATGTAGATGGTATGCAACTTTTAAAGTTAATGGTTGCAGTGAAATCAGTGCATCTACAAGTTTTGAAAGACATAAAGTACTGGCTATTTTATTGTTTCTTCTGTTTGAGCAATCCAGTTGCATGCAGATTAATCAGCAGAATGGTTAGACATGACCTACAAATCTGTTGTTTCAGTTATACAATAACTCCTTCTAACTGAAGATCCAACAGTACACTTCAGTGATGAAGCTTACAATATGACAGTTTGGATCTGTTGTATTCTCTCCACTGTCCACTCTATTTCTATAAGTTTGTAGATTCCCATGGCCACAGTAGAAGTGTGCAAGGTGGACTTGGCCAGAGCATGACAGCTGCTGTTTTTCTGTTTTCATGGGAAATTGGAAATGGAGGACATTGGTTACATGATGGTAACACTCATTTACAACTATCACATGTGTCTGGGATTAATGGGGATACTGATGTTGCAGCTGTTTCTGTGTGTATGTGCTGAGCTTGAGTTGAGTGAGGGAGATAGAATTTTTAGATTGATGGTAGATTGTTGTATCTGTGTCTGGATGTGTGTGTATGTGTGTGTGGGGGGTGCTGATTCTTCATGTATTGGCAGAGACTGTGATGGTTGGTGTATGTTGTTGCAATAAACAATGCACCTTGCATGTCTTGATGTATTTTTGTTTTTAGTATTATTTTGTCAGGATAATGTATGATGTACTGTTTTGTGTATTTCATAGTTTAGAGTGTCATTTGGGTGGCATAGTTCATGATGGATCTAATGTATGTCATGTATACATTATTGTTTTAGTTTATTTCTGTTGACCAAATGTCATACCTGTGATTGCTCTCAGTATTTGCATGGCTTTGATTTCTTTATTAGGTCTTATGTAGATTCTGTGACTAATGTGGAATTGTTATAGCTTTTTGATATTTTGGTTTTCTGTATATATGTGTGGAATATGTTTGTTGAGTGTGATTGTTTTACATGATGTTTCCTGGCATTGCTAATTATAAAGGGAGACAGTGGATTTGGTAGGTTCTACTTTTAAGTGTGTTGTTTTGGAGCCAGGGTTCTAGGAGATTGATGCCATTGCAATTGTTCAATTGTGTTTATAGAATGGTAGGACAGCGCCAATGTGATGTCTTCTATGTTTTAAGGAGGTATGGGAAATTGCAATTTTTGGAATAGTAGGAAGGATCTGGTAAGAAGTTTACTAGCCAACTTTTTGAATTGTTTAAAGGAGTTGACAAAACGTTAATGATGTCTGGGGTAGTTAGATTGGTGCAGGTGAGATGTTGAGGTGCCTTTATGCAGTTATGTATATAACATGCAATAATTAGCAGTCAAGTCCCCTTCAAATCTTACCCTATTTGTGTTAAAGGCTTGCCTTTCAAAGTCATTGCTTTGTACTTCCCCACCCCAATCACTTTATAAGGTGTTAAACAAATTTCGTATTTATCCGTTTGTTCAACCATGATTTGAATTTCAGTTGAATTGTTGTTTATCATGGGAGACTGAATCTATTGTAGCCTACTACTTGCTTTGGTGTTATTACCGCCTGACTCTGTGTCGCCAGTGGCATTGATGTTGTTGTTAATGTACCATGTCATGATTTACTGTTTTGTTTGGGATATGTTTGTTAGTCTGCATTGAATCAGACAATTCAGTTTTGTAGATAATAGTTTGCTTGTTGTTGAAGTGTTTTGGGGCTTTTGTCAAATTTATGATGACTGTTATTCCTATGTTTTCAACCTCTGCTTAAAACTTTTACATTTAGACACATATTATAAACATGCGTCATGTAACTTGTGTAAAGGTGGTAACTCCACTTTGTATTGCAGTTATAATAATGTTTAGGACAACAAAAACTTAGGGTCTGAATGTTTCATTCATTTACTTATTTATATATGATTTTAAAGAAATGGCGACAGTCTGTGATAGTTTTGATGAATTTTAATTGCAATTTAAAGTTATTCATATCTTGAGATTTCTTTGAAGGTTTTTCTTTTATGCCATTGTGTGACATTATTACACACTAATGTTTAGATTCTTTTTTTAGACATGTTCCTATGAATTCATACCTAAAGTTGAAGCTCAACTCTGGTATAGTCTTCATCTAAATGGTTATTAAAGATGTTCTTTTACTGGTCTTCTCTTTGGATTGCTATTATTCTGGGATATCATCATCAAGAGTTATATTGACTCCAGTTTGTAGCTTTTTTTTCTTTTTTTAGCTTCATGTCTATGGCTGGATGCTCTTAGTAACACCAACCACTTCATAGAGTATGTTGGATGCATTTTATTGTGCTACTAACACTAATGAGGTTGTCATGTATTTGACAATCTTGAAAGGTCCTCTCAGTTCTGTTATCTCTGCTTCTTTGCCAGTCAGGTTGTAGTGTTTGTGTGTTTTTGTCTGTATATTTGCAGGTGTGTATGTATCAGTGTGTGTGTCTTTGTATCACATGATGTCAAGACAAGGAGACAGTAACAATCATGTACATACACAACCATTCATGCATGCAAGCATGTCCTCTATGTCCCTTTCTCAGCTGAGAGAACTTATTCATAGGGCCACGTAAAAGTGCCTGTGCCAGTGACATGGTAAAAGCACTTAGTCCACTTTGTAAAGTGGTTGGTATTAGAAAGGGCATCCAGCCATAGAAATCCTGTCAAAACAGACAGATGGAACCCAGGCAGCCCTCTAGATGGACAGCTCTCGTCGAACCATCCAACCCATGCCAGAATGGAGTATGGATGTTAACTAATGATGATGACACACACAATGGGATATTTTCAGATTCTGTCTTCCAAATCCACTCCCAAACTTTAGTCAGCCTCTCCTGGAAACTGTTCAGAGACGTGCAATCAAGTGAATACCCTCCATCAGGCATCTACCATACTCTGAATGCCTTGCTTCCCTGGGCATAGATATACTGAAGCTCCGACGTCTGGCAACTGACTTGGTAAACACCTCCAAGGTTATTAACCATTGTGCCAACAACCACTTCGAGCCCTTTTTGAGCTCTGTGTCTAACACATGTAGGTATGCCTACAAAGTCAGAAAACAACACAACTCCCAGGACTTTCGGAAACATTTTTTCACACTCACATTTGCTGAAGCATGTAACAAACTACCTGCATCAGTTGTTAGTTGACATCTTCTGTCTTCTTTTCGGATCCTTTTTCTTATTCTTTATTGTCATCTGTTTTGTTTAATAATAATCTTTTCTACTCTAGGCACAAGGCCCAAAACTTTTAGGTAAGTTGGGCAGTCGATTAGATCGACCCAGTATGCAACTGGTATTTAATTTATCAACCCTGAAAGGATGAAAGGCAAAGTTGACCTCAGTGGAATTTGAACTCAGAACATAAAGACAGATGAAATACCGCTAAGCATTTCACCCAGCGTGCTAATGTTTCTGCCAGCTCACTGCCTGTTTTGTTTAATAATAATAGTAACATAATTGTTATTGTATTTGTAGAAGTTGGGTTTGGGTATAAAATATTCCATTATCTCTTCCAGACAGTAACACAAACTGATGTAAAATTTATTACTTTTGAGTTTTATTAACAGCAGAAGTGGGGAATGACTACAGCAGAACTACATAATATTGACTAGCAGAGGGAAGTTTTTTGGTTTCTGTAATATATTTTGACTTACATAAAATTATCAATATTTTTTCCTCTCGTCTTCACCAATCAGTTTACATAACTTTGAAAGTAATAGTCACTGTCATCAGCTGTTTTTCTAATGCTGGTATTATTTGGATGATTCACACAGCATATCTGTATGGTATTTATTTGTGAATGCCCTTCCTATTGTGAACCGAGTAGCTTTATCATGCCACTAGTACATGAAAGGACAGGACAGGACTAAAATATTTCCTCTACCCTATATCAAATTTTTATTCACAGGTTGGTGTTGGGAAGGGGATCTAGCCATAGAAACCAATTGAGAATGAAATCTGTGTTGAAGATGTGGTCTTCTGACTCACTAAGAAGTACAGTAGTGGCCATCCAACCCATGCTGGCATGGAAAGCAGATGTAAAACAAAAATAATGTTGATGAGTTACTACTCCCTTAGATTGTGTAAATACCATTTGTACAGTTCACATAATTTCTATTCATTTTCTTGGGTCATCATCACCGTGTGCTTCTTTCCATATTGGTATGTGTCAGATGAGTCTTCAAGTAGTGTTTCGCAGCCAGACCTTAACTTTGTAAGCTGTTTTATCCTGAGTAGGACATTCCCTTTATTACTCTTTTTGGGGCACAAACAGTGTTCAAGTGTCAGTGTGAAGACCTGCAATGAGACCAACCCCAAAATTGCAGTGTTTTGAACCAAACTTCTTAATCACACAGTTATTGAGATAGAATGTGAAACAAGCCCATGGACAGGACCTGACCCACATTTCTATGGTCCTTATCATGTAATATCCTTGTTTCATGCTAGTATGGGTTTTCTATTGTTTGACAGCATCTGATGGGTTCAAAAACTGCACCATGCCCCAGTGTCTGTTTTGACATGGCTTCTACAGCTGGATACACTTAACACCAACCACTTGACAGCGTATACTGGGTGGTTGTATATACTAGTGAGGTAGCCATGCAGCTGACATGACTATGAATCTTGTGGGGTGGGGTGGGGCAGTATAATGTTGAATATCATTTTAGAGTTGAAAATATTTGCAGTTATCTTTTATCTTTTACTTGTTTCAGTCATTAGACCGTGGCCATGTTGGGGCACCGCCTTGAACTTTTAGTCAAATGAATCAATCCCAGTACTTCTTTTTTTAAGCCTTGTACTAATTCTGTCAGTCACTTTTTGCCAAACTGCTAAGTTACAGGGATGCAAACACACCATTATCAGTTAAGTGGTGGTGGTGGTGGGACAAACACAGGCAGAACGATACACATAGACATACATACATACATACATATATACAACAGGCTCTCAGTTTCCATCTATCAAATCCTCTCCCAAAGCTTTGGTCAGCCTGAGGCTATTGCAGAAAACACTTGCCCAAGGTGCCATGCAATGGGACTGAACTTGGAACCTTGTGGTTGGGAAGCAAGTTTCTTACCATACAGCCACAATTCATAGTTTTTTTCTCAAATGTAATCAGTAAAGCGGTTACTTGGTAAGAAGCTACTACATGGTTTGGATCTCTTCATTGAATCTGTCTTTTTAGCCTAATTTAATTTGTGCCTCTTATATCATTTTGAAAATCTTAACTAATTCATGTAATTAATTATTAGTTTGATAATTATTGTGTTACAATAAATTGTTTCCATGATTGATTTCAATTTGTTTGTTTTTAGTTCATAGTATCAATCATCTGTAGTGAAGCATACATATGACACTTGTAGCATTAGTTGGCTCCCTCTCTCTGTCTCTCTCTCTGTCTCTCTGTCTCTCTCTCTGTCTCTCTGTCTCTCTCTCTGTCTCTCTGTCTCTCTCTCTGTCTCTCTGTCTCTCTCTCTGTCTCTCTGTCTCTCTCTCTGTCTCTCTGTCTCTCTCTCTGTCTCTCTCTCTGTCTCTCTGTCTCTCTCTCTCTCCTCTCTGTCCCCCCCCCTCTCTCTCAAACCAGAACCCACTTTAAACCCTATCTTAGTCACTTTGATAAAGATGTGTAAAGTAAAGATGATTATTTTAGATATGCTGGGAAAATGATCAATCTGACATTATATCAAGGATATAGTTACAAAATATTTTTACAATCTATTTTAGAGAAGACTGAACAAGTTTTTATAAAATTTAATAGGTTTAGTAAAGTTCTATCTATAGATGTAACCTGTTAAACTATGATCTGATTACTTTATCACAGGCAATTTTGTAATGCTTGTCTATTTTGCATAACTTCTAATTCACTGCATTTTGTTAATAATTTCTCTTCAGTTTTATTCATCTAGTTTATAAGCCTGTGTTATGGTAGTTTTATAAAAAACAGACATTAAACCAGTGATGAAGAGGATGATAATTTCATGCTGCTCATCTAGTGTGACCAGTGGTATACAGCTCATTTCTTCTATAGTTGTTTATGTTAATCAACTTTCAGTGCCTATCTTCTGCTATCATACATCACATTACTGACACAGACATCATATATATATATATATATATATATATATATATATATATATATATATATATGGAGCCTGGTGTTACCATCCAGTTTCACCAGTCCTCAGTCAAATAGTCCAACCCATGCTAGCATGGAAAGCGGACGTTAAACGATGATGATGATGATATATAATACAAAAAATATATATGCATGTATACACACATATATGTATATACTTTCATCTACATGTGTATATAGATGCATATCAGGGTACAGGACGTTAGAACAATGAACTACAGACAACGGAATGAACACCTAGGAAAACAGAAAGCCACTTGGAATTATTCATCAGCTGCTTCTATTCTAACTCTACGTTATATATATATATATAAATACAGACATCATATATATATATGCACTTTGCTTTTCTGTCCTCTCCGTATGTATATATATCATTCACCACTCCTCTTATAGGCATATATCATTCACCACTCCTCTTATATATATATATATATCTGTGCTGTTGTTTCCCTCTTTCCAACACTTTACATCCTCCATCATATCAGATCAACCAAAGGCCTTTTAGTTCTTGACCACAATGGATTTGTTACAATTGCAGTGTTGATTGTCTCTGCCTTGTCTCACTGGTATCTTACTACTCTTTTTGGGCTTAACTGAACTGATCCATTTTAAATATTCTATGTAGCTGTTTCTATAATTATTTTTTCCCTTTTGAAACCCTCACCTGCCACAAATTAACATCTTAAATTTAGTTGCATTCAGGCCTCTTCAGCTATTTTATTATTGAATTTTCCTAAAATTCCTTTATTGATTTGATAAAACAAATTCACTTGTGTAGAGAAACTTGTATGAGTTGATAGATTTAAATTACTTCACAGTATATATATATATATGCACACACACAAATTTCCAAAGATAGAGATGAATGTATTTTTGATCTTGACTAATTTTTTAACTCTGTAAATAGAACCTTTTATTCAGTCTTTGTTTTCTTATTGCTTATCTGATTGCAAGATATAGGACTTTTAGGGGTTGGTACATAGCTATATTTTAATGGTATAATGTAGATAAAGAAAATCTCCCTTTGATAAAACATTAGTCTATCATTGGTAAGATTCTCAGATAATGTAATGTCTGTTCTTGACAGCTAAGTGAACTAAGACAATACAGAAATATAGAAGAAGCAAATTTGAATGTATGACCCAGGAGGATGTTATCCAGTACCATAGCAACACAACCAAATACAATGTGGGACTTTTTATTTTTTTTCCCTAGACTTTGTCCACCACTTGATAATAGTCTCATATGAAATTTGTCATTTGTTATCTTAGAGCCTTGTTGGAAACTCATGCAATATAATTACCTATATCCATGTTACAGTGTTTACTTGTGTATAAGTTGTATTTTATACTTGATTTTAACTGAAAAAAACTGAGGTGTGACTTACATATGGGAGCAAAGCCAAAACTATGGTGGTGAAAGATTTTGTACCAAGATTTAACACTAAATTAGAGGTACATCTTATATGTGAATGAGACAGATGGGAATAAATATAATAGTAATCTTGTTAAATCTTATCCAGGAAGATTTTTTTCCTAACATGTTAAATTCAACTTTTGTTTTTCTTTTAATGATTTTAAAATATAATTCTTTGTTTCTTTTATAGTTCCCAGTTCCATTTTACAATGCATTTCCATTGGGTTTTGGCAAGTTCCTGTTTATAGAGCTGTGGTAAATATTTGTTTCATAATCCTGCAGAAACGTTAACAATAAAAATCACTTATTTTGTGCATGTATGTGTTTATATATATATATATATATATATATATATATATATATAATGTATGTGTGCACATATATGCACTTTGCTTTTCTGTCCTCTCTGTATGCATATATCATTCACCACTCCTCTTATATATATGCACTTTCCTTCTCTTTGACCTCATGGCTTTTTTTTTTATCTTTGATGCTTATCAATGGCTGACATCATCATCATCATCATCATCATCATCGTTTAACGTCCGCTTTCCATGCTAGCATGGGTTGGACGATTTGACTGAGGACTGGTGAAACCGGATGGCAACACCAGGCTCCAGTCTGATTTGGCAGAGTTTCTACAGCTGGATGCCCTTCCTAACGCCAACCACTCAGAGAGTGTAGTGGGTGCTTTTACGTGTCACCCGCACGAAAACGGCCACGCTCGAAATGGTGTCTTTTATGTGCCACCCGCACAAGCCAGTCCAGGGGCACTGGCAACGATCTCGCTCGAAAATCCTACAGGAGCCAGTCAGGCGGTACTGGCAACGGCCACGCTCAAAATGGTGCATCTCATGTGCCACCCGCACAAGAACCAGTCCAGGGGCACTGGCAACGATCTTACTTGGCTTGCCGGGTCTTCTCACGCACAGCCCATTTCCAAAGGTCTCGGTCCGTAGTCATCGCCTCGGTGAGGCCCAATGTACGAAGGTCTTGCCTCACCACCTCAGCCCAGGTCTTCCTGGGCCTACCTCTTCCACGGGTTCCCTCAACTGTTAGGGTGTGGCACTTTTTCACGCAGCTATCCTCCTCCATTCTCACCACATGTCCATACCAGCGCAATCGTCTCTCTTGCACGCCACAACTGATGCTTCTAATGTTCAGCTTTTCTCTCAAGATACTTACACTCTGACGGGTATTCACATTGACATTACACATCCAACGGAGCATACTGGCTTCATTCCTTGCGAGCTTACGTATGTCCTCAGCAGTTACAGCCCATGTTTCACTGCCATGTAGCATGGTTGTTCGTACGCATGCGTCATACAGTCTGCCTTTTACTCTGAGTGAGAGTCCCTTTGTCGCCAGCAGGGGTAAGAGCTCTCTAAACTTTGCCCAGGCTATTCTTATTCTAGCAGCTACACTTTCAGCGCACCCACCCCCACTACTAACTTGGTCGCCCAGATAGCGGAAGCTATCGACTACCTCTAGTTTTTCACCCTGGAATGAGATAGAAGTTGTTTCCTGTTTGTTTGCAGTCTTTATTGCACCTGAACATCTGCCACAAACAAAAACTAACTTGCTAGTTAACCTGCCTTTGATGTTGCTGCACCTCTTATGTGTCCATAGCTTGCACCGGGTACATCTTATAGAGTTACTACCTACTCCTTTTCTACATACTGAGCAGGGCCATCTACCTGAAGGGGTTATAACTTAGCTAAAAAAACCTGTCCATTCTTAGTGAAAATGGCTTCAGTTTTTTACTGTCTTCTTTTGTCAATCATAATGCCATTTATATTTTATGACACTCTCCTTTTTGACTACAAGTTTTATTTAGTCATTTCGCATTCATGAATTTAGACCATAACTTGTTGGTGTGTAGCACTGGTCAGCCCTGATCAAGTAGACCAGTGGCACTTAAGCAGTCTGTTGAATCTCTTATTGCATTCTCTGAATCTAGTCCACCACATACATTAATGTTTCTGTTGACTGAGGGCCACACAATGCACAATAACATGCAGTTTTGTATCACTAAGAAGTGCAATGTAACATTCTGGGGGTGCTGTTTCCTTCATTATCCAGTCTGCTCCTTTGTGCAGTAGGTTCTCATAATAACCACAACTGAGTTTGCTTAAAATGGACTGGTTGGAGTATTTCAGTTGTTGTGCTTAAAATGGACTGGTTGGAGTATTTCAGTTGTTGTTCTGCACTTATTTCCGATGTACATCCCAACACAGTGACAGAGAGGTGATGAGGTTACTGATGATGTAAGTGCTATTCTTGTGTTTATCTGGATTAAAGCAGGCAAGATAGTGATTTTAGGATGGTGTTGGACTAGTTAGTTTTCTGGAGCAGATGTTCCTGTGTTTGAGAGTGATTGAACATATGGCAGGAATTGTGTGGGCTGAGTTTGCTTGCTGTAGCAAAAAAAACAAAAACAAAAAAAAACCCCTGCATCCTTGATATGTCCAGGCAGTTGCTATTTTGAGTATTTTACTTTTATATTGTGTAGGTGTGCTCTGAGTGTGAAATGTGAACAGCTTGTATTTATCGTATGTCCTTTACAGTGTATTGCAGAAAGATTGTAGGGTCAGATAGGACCGGCATAATCAGAGATGGCTATGATTTGTAGTCTAATAGTGCCAGTGTGTCATTGTGGTTAAAAAGCTTCCTTCCCAACCATATGGTCTTGGGATCAGTCCCACTGTGTAGCACCTGCTATGCTCACAGAGCAGTTGTTACTCTAGAATATTATTGTAATTCCTGATCATCTCATTTTGGCATGTGTCTGGCTCTCCACTTTTGAGTTTTTCTCAATATTATAGGCTAAGGACAATCTTTTCACATGTTGTACAGAAGGTAGGAACCAAAGTGCAAATATTGTCCATGAATTTGAGTTTGCAATATACATACTTTGTGCAAGTTATGAGCACATTCCAGAAGGCTAGCTTATTGCCCTTTTCTTTTCTAGTTGCGTACTGAACTGAAGGTTTTATTGACTTGCCATGGTCCAGCAGTAGTTGTACTTCTTTCTCAGATGACCAAAGTACGAAGATGTCATTTGTATATCTTATCCTCCTGGTTGGCTTAAGTCAGGTTGTTTTTAAAGACGTCTCTTTAAAGCATTCCATGAATATGTTTGCCATCACTGGGGATGATGAACCAATAGCTAAGCCTTCTTACTGTCAATATTAGGATAGGCACCAATTGGAAGTATGTTTGTACACAGAATGTCAATGCAACATTTTCATCCGATTATGTCATGATACTGCTACATTCTCCAACTGAAGGATCCAATTCCAGTTTTGATCTCTAATAACAACTGGTAGTGGCTCATTAGTAAGAATCTTGAATACACTTACCACATCCAAATTAATCATTCTGTGAGAATGAATGAGAATATTTTTGAGTCTATAAAATGAATAGAATTCTTTATAGAAGATTGAAACTTACCCATTAGGGTGTTGATTATATCTACAAAGGATCTGCTCAGTGATGACATGCTGTGCTGACAACTGACTGTTGGTCTTAGTGGAATATTGACTTAGAGAATTTTTGGGAAACTGTAGATATGTTGTAGCCTACTGTAATGTTGATTCAACTGTCTGTATTCATTCAATCTAAACTGATTCTTGTTCTTTTTCAGGTTTTGTGACAGCTTTCTTTTGGTTATCACTTGTTGAATCCTTCTTTAACTTGCAGTTGCTACCTTCCCAACTAGGCTTGTCAATTTCTGAGTATTCCTATCTATCCATTACCACTGTTGTCTTTGTCTGATATTCTTGTATCATTCTAGAATTTTTTATAACTATTTTTCCTCTTTTCTGATATTTGGTTTGGGAGGTTTGGCTTTTTCCTGTGGTTGTTTCTCTTTCCATTTCAACTCATCAGCCCTGTGTCTTATGTATTTTCAAACCTATCTTCTTTATTGGGATTATCATATCTAAATATGGAACCCAATTGACTGTTGTTGCGAAGTTGAGACTTTTGTTTAATACTGTTTACTTAGAACTGCTTAATTGTTGTTCACTGATATCAGCAACTGCTTTCATTGTTGAACAGTGAATGTTGTAGCTGGGTCAGTCTGTTTCAAGCAGAATGAGCAAGTGATATCACAAGCAGGAAGATAACTGATAGTAGAATACTCCTGATAATTCTGGTATAGACAGATGGAATAAAAACAATTTACCCTTATTAATAAATTGTTTGGTTTGAAATTCCAAGAATGTTTCTGTATACAATAGGCATCCAGAGAAGGTTAAAAGGTACAATGGCAAAAACATTGCAACAACCCAGATTTCTCTGAGTTCAGTCCTACTGTGTGCAGCTGGGGCAAATGTCTTCTACTGTAGCTTTGAGCCAATCAGAGTCTTATAAGTGAATTTGGTACACAGAAACTGAAAGAAACCCATTATTTATGTATGTGTTTGTTTATATCTGACTTTTTACACAAGTCATTATGAACAGTGTTGTTGTTGCTGCTTCACTTGCCCACAAATTGTCCACTTGCTTTGCAACCTCAAACATGTGTAAAATAAGGGATCCCTTTGAAAAACAGGTAAGGGTTAGCAACAGGAAGGGCATCTCATGTAAAATAATGTTTTAAAAATATATTTGTCCGTTAAGGATGCTGCCTCTTGTCGCTTCTGTACATATTGACTTTAGAGCCACTACTGTGGAAGCTGGTGACGTTGAGGGGCATCCCACGAGAACTGGGATGTGGGAGAGGTGTGTCTGCATACGCAGATGACATCACCATCATAGTGTTGAGCCACAGGCATATCGACCTGGTTAGCGAGACACTAAAAGAATACGAAGTGGTACGGGAGTGAAAATTAACTTGGAGAAGTCGGTGGGCTTGTGGCTTGGCACCTGGAGAGGCAGGCCCATGCTGTCTAGCAGCATCTCCGTTGTGGGACACTGGACTGATGGGCCGGTTAAACTTCTCGGGGTTTGGTTTGGACCAGACCTCCAAATGGAGAAGAACTAGGATGAGATAATGAGTAGGGTGGGTACTCTCACCCAGCAATGGGCCGAGAGAAAGCTACCCCTAAAAGGTTGGGTGGAGGTGGCGAACACGTACATCGCATCCGTCATCTATTACCACCTGACCGTTGTGCCTTGTCCCAACCCCCTACCGTCACCAAACCGGAATGCATGCTCTTTCGCTTTTTGTAGAAGGGAAGTGCTCTGATGGTTAGGCAATCCATTTATTGTCAATACCCACTAAATGGAGGGCTGGGTATGCTGTGGTTGATGATGTGCTACATGTGCTGAGACTGCGACATCTCTGGTGCTTCATAGACGCTGTTTGTGAGGCACACTTTCTCGTAGCTCATCTCTTTGGTCATGAATCAAACAGAGACCGCGGTTAGGCGAATGGCACTGTGAGTGCTGCCTTGCTCTCAATCAACTCTGCCGTCCGGGACCAAACTTGTGCGACTTCAATTCTACGAAGGCGTTCTATAGAGGATTAGTGGAGGGGAGGTGCGACAACTTTCTTGGGAAGAATCTGGGCATTGATGGGGAACACCTGACCCACCTCTTCAGGACAATTTTTGGGCCTGGACCTATGGACAATCACCAGCGATCCCTGGCAGTGCTATTGGGAAGCATTGCCTGTTCAAGATAAGCTCTACAGGTACGGTTGAGATACACCGGACTGACTTGCTCGACATGCGATCAGAGCGACGAAACTGTTCTGCACTGCACTCGTGCAGTGTGCAACCATTTCAGACCTGTGGGCTTATGTTGAATGGCTGCTGTTAGGTGTGGCACGAGTTCGGTTATCGGCTGAGTCTATCGTGAATATTGCCCCGCCACCTTCCTTTAACCAGGAAGGCAAGGCAGTTTTCATTGTACTGGTGGCTATGGTGAAAGAATGTGTATGGTGGACTCGTGCGAAAGGTTTAGAGACAAGCACTTTCCTCTCTGGCCAATCGTTCATCAACTTTTTCAAGTACCACTTGAAAGGAAAGGTGAGAATAGAGAGAGAAGTTTTGTCTCATAAAAGTTTCAATAAAAGGTGGGTGAATGTAGCAAAGATGGTACGTGTAAATGATGAAACCACTTTAAACATGATCCTGTAAATCCAAAAGAGAGAGTGAGAGAGGCAGGGAAAGTAACATATGAGAGCAAAGCGCTCTGAGGTTACCGTGGTCTTTTCTTTGGGCTTTTCTTTCCACGGATAAACCTTTTTTACATTTTTACGCCGCCCTTTTTTTGCTGTTTTCATATCACAAACGCTTTTGATTCCTTTTGATTGTTTTTTTTCATTTCTTTCTTTTGAAAAGAAAAGTTCTACTTTGTATTGTCCCCTCTGTGTTCAGCTCTGCATGGCTAATAAAGGTATCTATCTATCTATCTATATCAATCAAAGCCTAAAATACATTTTAAGTATTAAGTTAGACTTCAGCTTTTAAGCCTATTTGTTATGGAGCTTTCAAAAGATATATATATATATATATATATATATATATTTGTGTCTGTGTTTATCCCCCACCACCACTTGACAATCAGTGTTGGTATGTTTATGTTCCTATAACTTAGCAGTGTGGCAAAAAAGACAAAAAAAGTGAATTTATCTGACTACCCCAGTATTACAATATATATATATATATATGTATATATGTATATAATGTATGTATGTGTTTCTTTGTCTAAATTATTTTTCTCTTTTATTCCTCAGATGGTCTGTTATATGGTCCAAAGATGGCGGAGGAGGTGATAGTCATTGCAAAATATGATTATAAGGCTGAAAATAGCCAAGAGTTGGACATTAAGAAGAATGAGAAGCTACGTCTTCTTGACGACAGTAAAGAATGGTGGAAAGTACAAAATATGCAAAGCAAATCTGGCTTTGTACCATCAAATTATGTCAAAAAATCAAAGCCTTCCTTCTTCTCTAGTTTACTCACTAGGAAAAAGAACAAATGTCCAGCTGCCAGCTACCAGGCTTCAAGAAATGGAGTTGCGGCACTTGACCAAAAAAGTCCAGGAGGTGCTGATATCCAGATTTGTGAACATGTACCGGCAATTGTCAAATATGGTTATCAAGCACAGCGTCCTGATGAAATATCATTAACAAAATCTGAGAAGGTGATAGTCATGCAAAAATCTATTGATGGATGGTGGCGTGGCCGAAAAGATAATGAAGAATATGGGTGGTTTCCATCCAACTACGTTGAGTTGGAACAACCCTCTGACTTAGCACCTCCTCGTGTGGATTTTGGTGCAATGGAAGGGATAGAAGTTGTTACAGCTTTATATACTTTTAAACGTTCAAATCAAGAAGAACTTAGCTTTGAAAAAGGGGACCGTTTATTAATTGTTGAAAAACCTATTGAGGATCCTGATTGGTGGAAAGCACGGAACAAGTTTGACCATTTAGGTCTTGTACCACGTAATTATGTTCAATCAGTAGATGATATTGAATATGATACTGCAACCAATGACAGCTCATGTACTCCACACTCTCAGTCAGCTAGTAGTCTTTCTAATGCATCCTCACTCAGTGTGGTCGGCATGCCTAATCATAAACCACAGCATTTATCGGGACCTCTAGCTGATAAAGAGTGGTATTTTGGGAAAATAACACGGACCCAGTGTGAAGAAATGCTTACAAAACACGCTGAAGATGGGGACTTCCTGATTCGAGATAGTGAATCTACAGTAAGTATTGTTATTTATTATCTTTATTGTTTTGACTGACAATGTTATTTTGAAAACCAATTATCCATTAATTATTTTATACTTACTTCGTAATTAACTGATTATTTACAATATTTCAGTATTTTGTTTATTTGGGTGAAATAACTCTGGCATACTTCAGTTCTGAAGTATCTTCTAGTCTGGATGTTTGCTCTCTTTCTTTTCTTCTCTCTCACACTAAATTATTATTTCTTCTTGATACAACTAAACAACTACTATAATAAATAAATGTTTAACCATATTTTAATCAAATTTATTTAAATGACCTGATTAAGTCATAACAAATTCATCACTTCACTAAAAAAAAACCCCCAAAATATACTCCACATTACAACAATTGTTAACAATTCTCCCCTAAAAAAAAAAAAAAAAATTTTTGAGACTATCATCATTTTATGTTCATTCTTCCATGCTGACATAGGTTGGACAGGCTATCAATGTCTTCGTCATTTTGCACACTGAACAAATGATCAACTTTGGTTTTGTGTATATCTTACAGTGTAGTGTTGGTATTGTTTTGTTTTTAGCATTCGAGGGTTTGTCCCGTGTGAGGAAGGCTAAAAAAAAATCCCTTCTTTCCTGTGTAGTGAGATGGGTGGCCTGCATCATGGCCCCCTATCCACTTCAGGTAATATTTCACAAGTTTGCTGTGTGAATAACAACAAAATTATTTACATAGTGAACTTCATAACTCAAATAGTAAAATAATGAATGACTTTGTGAACATTCACTGGCTTCATTAATGACTCGAGCTGGAACTTCTATAAAATTGACTTAGATGCTGGCTATCTTGCCATTCCACTGAAGTTTTATATTAAATTGTTATTCATAATTACAATAATGCCTCGATATATAAGTTAACTAATTCCTGGTGAATGCTCATAAAGTAAAAACTCATAAACAGAAAATAAAACTCATTAATACTTGCGAACCAGGTATGTCACAAAGCGGATCTTTGTAAAGTGAGATATTACTGTATATTTCTGTTTATTTTTCTTTCCATGGTTGCTATTTTTCACTCAGAAACCATAATAGACTACAGACAGTTTAAAACAAAGTTCTCCATAACAAGTTGCACACACAAGATTCTAATCACAAAGAATAAAACTAAAATACTTAAACTCCTTGTAGCATCATTTTTAATCACATACTAATTCATTGTTCTACACTCAGGGGATACCAAGATAACACTATACTGAAATTGCTTTCATTACTATTTGACAGAAACAAACAATAAATCTGAAGTTTGTGGTAAAATGTCTGCAATACTAATATTCTTATTAGGCCCGTACTCTGTACCGATTGGTAGCTTTTCTTAATACATTCTGAAGAATCAATCTACAATGCATTGCTTGAGCACTCGACATCTACCTCCAGTCATACACGATCAAACTGAACAATTAAATGTTTGCAACATACTCAGACAGTTTCATTGCAATGGCTCTACAAAACATACCACAGCAGAAGGGTGATTAGAGTGTGCTGGGTCCATGGATCCTTGCTTGAATGTTCAGCTACATATATGTTTGTTTATTTTTCATATGACAGCTAGTTGAGAGTTCTCCAAGAATGGTGAGATTACTGTAGATGTCCCTTTAAAATGTCTATGGTTTTGTGTTTGAAAGAAGTGGCCCCAGCTGTAAAGGATATGGAAATAGTTCAGATGAGCAGAGACCATTGTAGCTGAGATAACACAGAATGCATACATGAGCCAGTGATTGAATCTTTGTTAGTCAGTCAGCTGGCTTTCTTTTAGATTTGATCATGTGATCATGTCTCATCCATGATCTTTTAGATTTGGTCGAGGATGTTGCTTTGTAGCAACACTGTACCATAGATGGAGTCAACACCTTATGGATTTTACTTGAGGTTTGTAATGAGTTAGCAACTGACAGAGCGGAGTATTTCCTGGTTTCAAAGAAGAGCCTTGGTCTTTGTGATGTAGTTTTGGCAATGTTTTATATGAAAGATAATCAGTTTGAGAGCCTTAGTATTTGTTGCGACTTTGAGGGTTTTTGCTATATGCTATTCACAAACTAGAGTGTTACACCATACTATTTCCTTGATATAGATTGATTGATTTTTCTCATTCTTCTTGGTTGACATCAAGCTTCACTTTTACTTCATAGTTGAGTTTTTAGTGACAAGAAAGGAAGATACCTAATTGTGAAAACAATTGTCATAACAATATGCAAAAATATTATTTAATAAAGCTGACCCATGTTATCATAAAAAATAGATGTATATTAAAAAGAAATATCTGATTATTACCTGGATGAGTTCTCTTTTCTTGCAACTGTAACGTAATTTGATTAAAAAAAAAAAACAAAAAGAGTTCAACTGCACGTGATCTCTTGTACTTGTATTTGGCAGAGCACTTTACTATTTAAGAATCCAATTCAATATTCTTTATTACATTGAAAAGGTGGATACTTCCTATATCATTAATATTGTTAATTTTTTGAGCTGTCATTTTAATTGAAATTGTTGTTACCTGTTGCAGTAGCATTTGAAATAAATATCTTACTATCTGGAACACCTGCCGGTTATGTTTGTACAAAATGGCGTAGTTTACTTTTCTTGACGAACATTCTCTACATTACTACCTTGAAAGACAAATCTCATTCGTATATTATAAGTTATTTTTCAAAATATGATTTAGTTATTGGTCTAAGAGAGGCTACTCTTGTCAATGTTACTAAAATTGTTGAATTTCTGAAATATGTAATATTTTGTTATTAGACGGATTATTTCTTTTCTAGATTAATGTTCAGATAGGTCTGTCTAGCATTTCTGGATTTACATATAATTATTTAATATTTTTTTGAGAATCTGATCATATTTCCACCCTTAATCTTTTAAACATTTTATTCTCAATCTAATTTAATCTTGTTTGAAGATCTAAGTATTGTTTAACCCTTTAGCATTTAAACAGGCCATATCTGGCACAAATATTCTATCTATTTTATGTTCAAAGTGCCCAGATTTGGCCTCTCACACCTATCCTACAATGTCAATCTAAAAATAAGCAATTACATCATTGAAAACTTGAAGCTACTAAGTAATGCATGGTTAACTCAAAACAAGATGAATAAATAAGCATTACATTTGACAGAGTAATCGTCACCATTTAATGTTCTTTGTCCATGCTAGCATGGGTTGGAAGGGCTGGTAAGCTGGAAAGCTGCACCAGACTTCAGTCTGGTTTGGCATGGTTTTCTATGGTTTCATTTAACGTCCATTGTCCATGCTGGTATGGGTTGGAAGGTTTGACCAGAGCTGGTAAGCTGGAAGGCTGCACCAGACTCCAGTCTGGTTTGGCATGGTTTTCTATGGCTGAATGCCCTTTTCAATATCAACCACTGGGAGAGTGTAATCTGGATGCTAAAGGGTTAAACCACTTTTAATTTGTTTTCTTTATTTGATCTGGTTACATTCCATACCTATGTTTGTAGCTTTAAATTTAGACACAAGGAAATCTGTAATGCAAATATTACCATCTGCAAAAGGATTATGGATTCTAATTTTTGTTCTATTTCTGAATCATTGTAAGAGAAAGGGGATTACATTTATTATTAATACAAATAGAATGACAGAGATTGTTCTTGAAATATTCCTTTTGAAAAACTTACAGCATAATTGTTAATTGTAGTTTATTTGGCAGTTTGAGAAATTTGCCCACCAGATTAGTCAGTTTTCATCTTAGACAATTCCAGCTGCTGGAACTACGGAACAGAATTGAGTGCCTTCAGCTCTCATATCATATTGTTATTAGCTTTTGATTGTATTGTTTTGCTTCAAAGAGTATAATTTTATTTCTTAAACATGTTTGCAAATAGAATTCTAAATTATCATTTTACTAAGTTGTTAGTGTACAGTTCCTGTTAGACTTGTGATATATTGATAGCCAGTTAAGGGTATACGTGTCTGTGGAATACTCAACCACTTGCACATTAGAGAACAGACTTCCATTGATTGGGTCAAATGGAACACTTATAGTTGACAGAGTGCCAGTCAACTTTGGGACGTAGTCTTCTCTTTTGTTTACATATGATCATTAGCAATATTATGAAGTATTTTCAGCATTAGGTAAGTAAATGTTCTTTTCAGTTTTTGGCCAATGTCAAAATAGAAAACTTGAAGCTTTTCCATGATTCTAATTTTCTGCAGTTTATTTTGATTTGAGATAATCTATAATAATCTCGGCTGGTTTATTAATGTCAGTGTCCTTAATGAAATAATGTTGTGGAATATAACAATTTAAACAAATACAAATCAACCATTGTCTTTTAGCTTCAGAAACTTCCCTGTTGTTATGAACTGTGAAATCTGCATTACTCTGTAAAACCAACTCTTTAGCTACAAGAATCCTTTTCATCTCAGTAACGACTTTGACCAATTTGTATAGCCAAGAGATTTTGTTTTTATGTACCAGATTGAGTTTAAAGAACTATTGAAAGGTTATTGTGTTGAACCACTGACAGTGTTACAATGAGCTGATGTATCTGTGCAAGACACAATTTATGTAATTTTCTCTCACTGAACATGCATATTGTTTTTATTTGTAGAGGGGGTGGGCAGCATATACTCTAAATTCATCTTAATACTTTGTTATAATCCAATAGTGATGAATTTAACTGCTTAAAAGGACAAACAAACAAATTGGACAATATTATCAACTATTCTGAATTATTGAACTTTATTTTATATTAATTCGTACTCTGGAAAATGCATTTATGTTTTAAGATCTGAATGGTAAAAATCAATATAGCTCATACATTTGGTTAGGTCTTTATGAGTCCTAGAACTCATAAAGGCAGAGTTTAACCTGGTTTCTATGCTGTATAAAGTGACTGAGATTACAACACTGCCCACTGAATGGGACACCTATCTGTTGCAGTTTTAACTTCCCAATTCTTGCTGGAACTCATTTGTAGCTGAGTAGATTGGAAAGTGCTTTACTTAAGAACACAATAGCTCCTTCCTTCCTGAATCATATATATACTCATAGGGCCAGTTTCTTGGTTTCTGTGACATGTCCTTTCCCCACTGGACAGAACACCAGTCCATCACAGGATTACTCATTTTTGTCCACTGAGTGGACTGGAGCCATGTGAAATGAAATGTTTTGCTCATGAGCACAAGGCATTACCTGGTCCAGGAATTGAAACCACAATCTTATGATCATGTGTCCAACACTCTAACCACTAAGCTATGTCTCTCTGCAAGAACACAGTGTACTGTCTAGTCCAGTGGTTCCCAAACTTTTTTAACTCCCGGCACACCTTACAAGTAGTCAAATTATTTTGGCGCACTTTGTACATAAATTCTAAAATTTATTCAAAAGGGTTTTTATACATATTAGCATAGCATCTATACTATAAAAGGCAAATTTTCTCTGTGTGTGTGTATGTTTAAAATTCATACATTTACACAATTCCAAATTTCTTCGATTAAACAATCGCAATTAATATTCTAAATACAATTTGTTAGGTCACTGCATCATTTTTTCACTCCCAAAATTTCCTAATAATGAATAAAATCCATAAAACTACAGCAGTAAACATTTTCTCCCTAATAAAATCTAATTTCCTCTTTCTAATACAAATCCTTTCAACTCCTACTTTCTCTTATGAACATTTACGATCAATCCAACAACAAATACAAAAAGATCAAAACTGAAACAATCACATTTCGATACTCTGACAGATACTAAAACTACATACAAAATTACTTTGCCCCTCTAAAATTAACTATTTCTATTCCTCTTACACATCGTTTCAATTGCTACTTTCTCTTATGAACGTTTACGAACGATCCAAGAAAAAAAGACAGAGAAACGAAGGAGAGTGAGAGTCAAATAAACAGACACACTACCAATCATACGTAAATACACACATATATATGTACCTATGGTTACCAATGACCTTTTTCCAATTTGGTGGGAATTGTAAGTTTACTTTCCATTTCTAACACCGTCCTTCACCATCGAGACATCTTTCTCAAATACGATTTACAAACATTTATTCCCTACAAACTGTGAGTTTTTTTTCAAAATCTTTTCGTAAATCTTGAGATTAACACCCACATCATTACCTACCTAACCCTAACAAACCCTAGCCCTAACACTGTAGTGAAAATCGTATGGATGTTAATCTGAAAATTTAACAATCTTTTTTTAAAACACTTTTACTTACTAACATCTTTTTTATTTAGTGTGTGTGTTGCCCATATATATATATATATATATATATATATATATATATATATATATATATATATATATATATATATATATATATATATATATATATACGCTTAAGACTTAGTTGTGGGTTGGGAGTTTGATCGGCAGAGGTCATTATTATTTATTATTATTTATTTATTAGTATTATTATTTTAAATTTTTCCCACAACGGCGGCTTTGGGCAGGTGGAGAATAGTCGATTATATTGACCCCTGTGTTCAACTGGTACTTATTTTTTAGACCCCGAAAGGATGAAAGGCAAAGTCAACTTCGGCGGAATTTGAACTCACACACTCATACATACAAATATGTCATTCTCTTCCAAATACGATCGACAGTCAAACATTTATTCCTTACAAACTGAATTTTTTTAATATCTTTCTTAAAACGCATTTACTTACTACCATATATAAACACAGAATACACATTAATACACACATACATACAAATACCTGTCATTTTTTTTTATTTAGTGTGTGTGTGTGTGTGTGTGTGTTGCCCATCTTAATATATAATGCTGAAGTTCTGTACTTACTAACATTTTTTTATTTAGTGTGTATGTGTGTGTGTGTTGCCCATATATATATATATATATATACACTTAAGACTTAGTTGTGGGTTGGGAGTTTGATCTGCAGAGGTCATTATTATTATTATTCAGATTAACACCCACACGATTTTCATTAGGGTGTTAGGGTTACGGTTTTAGGGTTACGATGAGTGTTAGTCTTACGGTTATGGTTTTAGGGTTAGGGTTACGTAATCGTGCGGGTGTTAATCTGAAAAATCACCGAAATGTGAAAACTACTGACCCTCCTATCTGTTATAACTTTTGTTGTTCTGTTTAATATGTATATAGATTATGCCTCCAAACAAGAGAGCTTGCTGGGGAAAGAAAGCAACCGGTTTAAAAAGACGCCAACAGACTGCAGCAATTCACCACATTCCAGAAGCTGCTTTGAACATAATGCAAAACGGTGCATCATCATCTACTGCCCAATCTGATAGAATTCTGGCAGAACTGTGTAGCAACAGATCGCCAGCAATTGCTTCATCAGAAATTGCCGTCCTACCTCCTGCAAAAAGGAATTACCCTGCTATGTATAATCAAGGCAGCGCAAAAAGTTGTTTTGCACAAGCATTTCTATAGCCAATTAGACAGATGAAATTTATGTACACTTAATAATGTTACACAAAACAGCCTTCAGACTTTCCCTATTAATTTCGTCTTTTGAATTATGAACATATTTACATCATAAGGGTTTTTTCATTGTAAGGCTTTCTTTTTTAGTTGATTTTCACCTAGCAAGACTTATCGTAGATGGCGTAATAAGTCACACCTGGACAACGTCGGGTTATACTGCTAGTAAGCTATAAAGTAATATATAGATAATTAAAAATACAGAAAAAGTGCACATACTTGCTCTTCATTCAATATTTGAAGCAAAGTTATCAATGAGAAACATGCACTTGATGTTTTTTGGAAAGGTTTCCAATATTGGGATGTATTTGAGAAAGACAAACCCTCAGTTCCTTTTCGATGCAATGGAGCCTCATTCTTTTTTTTGCATTTGATGTTATTGAGGGTTGAAAATCGTAACCCACATAAATATGATGTAGAAAACTGCATCAAAATGGATAAAGCTTTCTTTGCTACTGAGGGGTATTCTCCAAAATATATCAATAGGTAACTCAGCATACTTGAATTTAAGCCTGCGATCACTGGATATAGATGTCAGTTCCTCCTCTTCACATATTTTCAGACCAATATTGGTTGGAATTTAATGAAGGGATTTCGAACCCAATCATACTCTTCTGTGTTCAATTATGGAAAATAAAAGTTTGTTTTCTTCCAGATTTGTCGAATGTTTAAATACAACAGGAGTTATTTCTTTTATGCAGCTTTTATGTATTAATGGAAACATTTCAAAGTTACCACCTTCAGCTGTATCTTTACAACTTACTTTTTAAATGAAACCAGCTTAACTGTTGAAGTGAGAATGTTTTCATCTCTACCTTACATAATTGTGTTGACGTTATTAAGTTGTGCAAATACTCCTGTTAAATATTTCAGCTTGGAAACTCAAAATTCACATTGCAGATATTCCAAGAAGTGTTCATGTTTTACTTCTTTAAAAAAATGCATGCAATTCCTTCTGGAGCTCATGTATGAGACATAGCACCTTATCTTTTGAGAGCCATCTGACTTTTGTGTGTAAAAGTAAGCACTTATGCTGGGAATCCATATCAATACAAATTTGTTCAAATAAGCAACACTTCAATGGCCTACTTGTAATATAATTAACCATTTCAACAACTTGGTTTAATACTTGCTTTAACTCAACTCGTATTGTTTTTGAAACTAGTACCTCCTTATGTAGGAAGCAATGAGTACGTATGACATTAGGATTTTGTAGTTGTATGAGTGATACAAAACCTTTAATAGAGCCCATCATAGATGGTGCCCCATCGGTACATATTCCAACACATGAATTCCAGGATAAAATCCATTTTTCGAGGTAGACAGATAAAATGTCAAAAATATCTTGACCTCTTGTAGTGAGTGGCATTTCTTTGCAACAAAAGAACTGATTTATGATTTGGTTACCATCAATAAAGCGAATAGATGTAAGTAATTGTGCTTTGATGCTAATGTCAGTTGATTCATGAACCTGTAGAGTAAATTCTGAGTTCTGAAGTTTGTTCTGTACATTTTCCTCCATATCAGCAGATAAATCCATAATTCTCCTATGGATTGTATTATTTGAGAGTGGAATCTTGCTTATTTTTTGCCCGGCTTCATTACCTAACATGGTTTTAACCATCTTTCTACAAGCGGGTAAGATAATCAACTTGGTTAAAGTATGTGATTTCGTTTGTAGTGCAATCATTTTGGCTATCCCAATAGATGCAACTTGAGCCTTTTCAGAAGCATTCGTCCTTTTTTTCGAAATAATTTCTTTGTTTAGATTGCTGTTCTAGCAGTCCTTGGAAATAATTCAGATCTTTACATTGAAGATTTGAGTGTTTGGTTGTAAAATGTTTTTTTCAACTTGCTGGGCAATATGCCTTTGTTAGACATCTTTTCACCACAAACAACACACAGTGGAAGAGATTGATCCTTGTTGTCAGTTCAGTGAAACCCAAGCTTTAAACAGCTATTGCAATATTTATGATTGGGTTGAGCTTTCGCATTATTATCACTACACTTAGTTGCTTTTGACGAATGTTCACTTTCAGATTCATAATCATCACGGTTATGTTTCCTCTTAGTAAACTTTTCCATTTTACGAGTAATTTAGTCTGTTAATATGAATTGTCTCGCACATAGAGCGCAGATTACTAACAGTCAAACTGAGACAGGTAACCAGTGAGCTGGGAAAAGTGTCACATATCGGACTCTTTTGAGAAACCTTTCAAAATTAATTGAAAAGATTAAAATTCTCACCACTATATGAATGAAAGAAATTGATATACAGCCGCAATACGTGAGAACGTATTAAAAGATTTAGTTCAACATCGTATATTTTAGTTCAATAGTTTATTTTTCACATTTATTATTGAAACAAAAACTGTTGAGGCTAAGACCAAAATAAACTGAAACAGTCGTGCACTATGTCCATAAGACCTCAATTTCGAGGATAGATTGATGCTAATTTAGTTCTTATCCTCATGAAATTTCAGATTCAAAATTGAGTAACAGTCATACCATAATTAGCCTAAATGAATTGAATGACACAAGCACCTCTCATTCTTAGTTTAGAACTTAGTATTTAGTTTTTTTTTTGCCACTTTGACATTTATATATGAACTTTCTAGTGAATTTCAGTTTGTATTTTTCATACTTTGAAATATAATCTTACTTTCTTGAGGCACACCTAATTATATCCTGTGGCGTATGGTTTGGGAACCACTGGTCTAATTTAAGAATCAAAATTATGATTTTATGATCATGAGTGCAATGCCCTGATTACTAGACTGTGCACCTTATTTGATTAGTTGTCAAAAAGGGAATCCATATTATTTCCTCAAATATTGAATTATTTTCCTATGTGGTGTAATACTGTATATGATGCTTTTTCACCATGTATATACCGAATAAGAAGATGCCAAGCTGTATTGGCCTTTGCCTTTCCCTTGGATAACACTGGTGATGTGGAAAGGGCAGGCTGGTATGCATGGGCGACTGCAGGTCTTCCATAAACAACCTTACCTGGACTTGTGCCTCAGAAGGTAACTTTCTAGGTGCAATCTCAGGGTCAGTCATGACTGAAATGGAGTCACACTGTCTAATGTCATATAAAGATTGTAATTGAGCATCACCAACATACAAGTTATGTTGTTTGTTTCCAGTCTTCCACATGAAAAAAACATGCCTGGCCATGAGAAAATATTACCTTGCTTGGAAACAGGTGTGGGTTGGTGATAGGAAAGGCATTCAGCCATAGAAAATCTGCCTCAGTAAATTCCATCTGACCCATGCAAGCATGGAAAAGTGGATGTTAAATGATGATGATTTATCATGTCGGAGAACAACAAAAATTTGTCATGTGTAAATGATTAAGTATTTAAAGTTGAGTTATGTTTAAGTGTAATAAAGCTGACTTTTCTTTGTTAATTTGATTTTCTTTTTCTTCTCATTTTAGGTTGGACATTATACTGTTGTTTTGAAAGCTCCTGGTCGGAACAAGCATTTCCGTGTCCAAGTAAACGATGGAGTATATCAGATTGGACAGCAGACTTTCTCATCACTTGATGATATGATAGAGCATTATAAGAAACACCCTATATATAAACAAGATTCTGAAAAATTATATCTTGTGAAAGCATTTATGTATCCATTAGATTTCTAAATCATTGGCTTCTCATCGTTTTCTATCTTCTCTCTCTTCTCTTGCTACAAAGGACACCTCTTGTTGGAAAGAATTTGATGGAAATGATTTCTGAATTTTCATTAGCCTTCACCCTCTTTCAAGCTTTATTCATCTATCTTGAGAATATTGCTTCAAATACTCCCACTGCTGTCATGTTTACTATTATCCTTCTTGTCTACGATTAACAAAGAGAAAACTATTTAAAAAAAGAAGAATCCTGAACAAAAAACCTGTAAAAAAAAAAAAAACAAAAAGAGCCTGACAAGTTTTTATGCAAAAGAAATCATTTTATTAATTCGTAATAGTAAAAGTGTATAATAGAACAAAATGTTTTCTTGTTTATCTCCTGGAAAGTATCCATTTCTGCAGTGATTTACAAGTTGTCTACTGTCACCAAAGCTGCTGTACCAACCTTTCTCTTTTTATGCGGTGTTCTTTGTATTTCCTTCTATCACATTTCCATTCACTGCTCCCACCTATGTTGCAGGGACTTAGGGGAAGGAATATGTTTAGTACCTCATTCTTCATGGATGGACTAATACAAATATATAAGGTTATCATGCAGCTATCACTTCAAGCTAAAAATTATATACTTTATTTATTATTATTATTATTATTATTATTATTATTATTATTATTATTATTATTATTATTATTATTATTATATATGACATAACAATCTGAAAAGAAATTATAAGTTGGTTTATGTAAATTTATATAATTAGAAAACAAATATAAATAAAGTGCTAAAATCTGAATGTTAAGTTAGCAAACAATTATGTAAAGAAGATAATTCAAATGAAGCTAAAATGGTAATTTTATAATTTAAGGTTTATTATTTTAGTTATCAAATAGTTATTATATATTTTCCTTCCCCTATTAAACTGTTTGAAAACTGCAAGTATACTTAAAACAATTTTTCTGTTTATAAGTTTGTAAAAATACATTTTTTTTTTCTTTTGTTATTATTTTTTATATACTTTTCTGAAAACCAAAATGCATTTTGGGTGATAAAAAAGTTTCTTTAAAAACCTAGCTTCTTCTTTTCTTTCTCAAGACACTTGGCTATCTTTATAAGAGATGATTTTGCAAGAAATTGTAAATAATATGGATATGTATTTGCTGAGAATGTTCTTCTGTACATTGGGCAACGTATTATTGATGTGTATCATACTTAACATCTTCCTACATTTGAAATTTACCATTGACATCAATCAAAGCTTTCTATAATGAATTAATACACCTCATTTAAATTCAAATTAAAAAAAGAAAGAAAATTGTGTATCAAACTATTTTGTAATTTTTTTTTCAAACTTAGTTAATAACTCAATATAATTAATAGTTTATTTCTGAGTTGAAAATAAAACTAATTCTGGCATAACATGAATATTAGGCTTTCCTTTTGGCATTGATTTTTATCAGAATTGCTGATACAGGTGAACTCAGCTGTTGTTGATTTTTATACTGTTTCTCTATGTTATTTGGGAATAACTTAATTTCAATATATTTTTTTCAAGTTTTATATTTACCTATGTTATGTTTTGTGGAAATTATGTTCTGTTCCTCTATACATGGATTATGGTTGTTTGCTATTGGAAAATATCACTCCCTGTCATTTTATGTACATCTGAGTTATTAACAATTCAAGTTTGAATGGTTTTATTGTCCAGTTTCTAATAGAATTTGTTTCATTTTGCTGTCAAAAAAAACTTTTAGTGTTTTGTTGGCATTTCAGAGGTTAATGTCTTCAGTGAGACAGTTGTTTTCATCTCAGGAAGCTTAGTCAGACTCATTATGTAAAATGTATGTACGGTCATGCAGACTATGCACATAAGCTGATACAAAAATGTGTGTTTATGAGTGTGTCTTTATATGTATAATATAATGCCTGTGTGTGTATAGGTTCTTGTATTTATATATATATATATATATATATATGTGTGTGGTACATTTATCTAAGTGTGTGTGTGTGTGCGCATGTATTTATATCCTTATCCTTTTTAACCCTTTAGCATTCAGATTACTCTGTCAAATGTAATGCTTATTTATTCATTGTTTTGAATTAATCATGCATTATCTCGTAGCTTCAAAATTTTGATGATGTGATTGTTTATTTTTATGACATTGTAGGGTTGGAGTGAGAGGCCAGATCTGGCTGGTTTGAACGTAAAACAGGTTGAAAATTTGGCTGGATATGGCTGGTTTAAATGCCAAAGGGTTAAACGCACTCTTCCATGCTGGCATGGTTTGAGTTGGTTGTCATAGACTGTCATGTTCTCATTCGGAGTTACTGCCCTCATAGATGGGTCAGGGACCACATCATGCTTGTATGTTCCCTTTTGACATGTTTCCTATGGCTGGATGCCCTTCCTAATACCATGCACTTCACTGTGTACCTGCACATTATATACATACACATATGTACATATGTAAAGTTCCTGTATCTATGAATGTATATACATAAGTATGTATGTATGTATATATATATCTATAAGGTACATAAAATATTCCAGCTGCAAGCACTTGTAAGAAAATGTCTTCTCATGGTGTGTGTGGTTGTGTGTCTGTGTAGAGGGGGACGTATTGATATTATTTTTTATTTTTAGTTGGATTGTTTTTTTATGGCTGGTTAACCAGTATCTTTAAAGGCTTTGGCAGATCAACTGTCTATAGATTAGATGTCTGCTTTGGCTTATACAAGCTTAAAATGCATCTTATAACATACTAAAAACAACATTGTGATATAGAGTCCACCAGGAAAAAGCAAACCCAGTTGCCCAAAGAGCATTTGACAGAAATAATAAAAGCCACATTGATCGAGATAAATCTCTCAGATGGTGAAGCACAATATATGATACAAGATGAGAATAAATGGCAATCATTATTCAAGGCCTTATGTCCCACTGGTATTAAATTTGATTAAATATATATAAAAATATGTCTAAGGTATACTGTTAAAAATCGGAGTCATTACTCCTATATTTGTCTTTGCATATACTGTTATAGTTTTGGTTTGTTCTTTCTGTTTGTCTTTTGATGTACAGTTATGGTTCCGGTTGTATTTTTTTTTTATTCATCCCTCCCCTGTTAGTGTTTATGGCATCAGAAATAATTATGTGAGCTTGGAATAACGTTGCTGCTGATTAATGAATGTTTACCACAATCAGTTCTTAGGAAGTTGGCTTGCAATCTTTTTCAATATTGTTAATAAAGGCATTTGAATTTTAGATGGCAGAAAGCAAATTCTATTTCAGTTTGTGAGCTTTAATCTTGCTGATTTGTTTGGTATATATATATATATATATATTATTGAGATAGATCTAATATTTAATTATCTTACAGATTAAATAATTCAGGTGTTAGCTGTATTAGCATAAGGTTTATTTACCTCAAATTAAAAAAAAAAAATTATGCATTTTCTCTAATTCAAAGTAAACTTTAAAGCACATCTTCAAGAAAAAGACAAAACCAAAACTGCATCTGCTTGTGATAGTGTGTGTATTATATATATATATATATATATATATATATATATATATATATATATATATATATGCACACATGCATGTGTGTTTGTATGTATATATATGTGTACATACATGTGTGTGTGTATGTAAATATGGTTCCCTTTCCTAAAAGTGTCTTTTATAATGATCTGTAGCTTTAAATTTTTATAATTTTTTAATACTGAAACAAAATGTTTTAAAAAAAAAATATGTAGTTATTTTATGTTATCTTTCTTTACCCAATAGATTTCCAGTAAAAAATAATGTTTTGAGTTGTATGATATTTCAAACTAGATAATGAATTTTACCTTTTAAATCTATTTATAAAAGAAAATATTAATTTCTGAATTTTGTTTCCAGAAACAATTCATCATTGCTGTTATTTTAGGTTGATGGTGCTCCCTTAGTGTTGATGGGGATTACCAAGTGCCTTGATATTTGTCTTTCTTATTGTCTTATTCTTTTACATCTATTAAAAGACTCATTTCGGAAATTTGAGCCGTTTTTCCTCTATTTAAACTCAAATGAATTGCTTTTCAAATACAAATGAATATTTATTGATATATTTTATATGCAAAAGTATCATCATCACCACCACCATCATCATCATCATCCTCATTGTTCTGCAAAGAATAATGTGTTTGTTTATTTCAATACACTCCATTTTTCAGAGAAGCCAATGTTTCAGCATCTAACCATACTGAATTTGAGTGAAGTCACTATTGATTTACTTAATGCAGTGGGCACTGAAAAATTTAATTTTAATTACACTTCTGGTGGGGAAAAAACAAAACAACTCTAATTCTGGTACAGAAAGTCATGGGAGATAACTTTGAAATTTAAACTGTGGTTGCTTGACTTGCTAGAAACAGCAGCGCTATCTCTTCAAATTGCTTGTTATTATCTTCAAAGAACAGTCAGATCACATTAGATAATATAGGCCTGTCTTTATTTATAGTTTCAGGTGGGTTGCTTGGACCATTTCTACTTTTTCTGTCCAAGTGTTCTTGTCTTCCATTTGTAACTCAAATTTATGAATGATGATCAATGTATGTCATTCTGAGTCGACTAACATGAGAATTCCCATGGTTTGTGATCTACAGAAGCAACTCACTCACTAATTCATCTTTTCTTTGTTAGCAGTGACCATCTTCTCTTGTCCTCTGCTCTCAAGTGATTGATGATATTTCCATAAAGCTTTTCTTTCATTGGATGTTGTTTCTATGTTTTATAAGAACATGCAGCATACATGTGTAGGTACCATCAAACTTGCTTTCTTTGTCAGTCTATGCTGATGACTCATAAAGAAGAATTGAGTCTATGACTGAATAATATCTTTTTCATCTGATCAAGCAAAGCTATGCAGATTGATACATACTCCTAAAAAGACAGGGTGGTCATGGTTGGAATATATAAAGGACTACAAAGAAGGAACATAAGGGGCTTACAAATTCAAAATATGTTGACAGAAAATACATAAAACATACAGAAATTGGTTATTGATGGGGCAAAGTAGGATGCAATTAACACACTATATTGTATAATTTGGGAATATTTGATGTTGTCCAATACATAATGTTTTTAACTCAGTGTCAAGGGTGTAACTTACATGTTAAAATTTGTTTGGTTAGATCTGGGAAATTTCATTGATGAAGGATCTAATATCTGTTATTGTGGAACTCATTGGACTGATGCTGAATTACTCTTGTCCTCTGGTAGCCATGAGAAAATACATGCTTTAAAAATTTACAAATTGATTTTCAGTCTCCTGGGGAAAACACCACTTTCTTTTGTGTTGCCTCTCAGATTATGCAAGAATTGCCAACACACACATTGGGGAGGTTCTTGAAGACCAAGTTTGAAACTTGAGAATACATTGTAAAAATTGGCTAAAGAACTGCAAAATATTATCAACTTCTAGGTCTCATCAGGTGATAGCTATGAGAAAACATTTAACAGACATCAAAAGAAGCCCATCATGTGTGACTGTATATATTATTAATGTGTGTGTTAGTACTTCCAGGGGCAGTCCCAAGGAAGTTAGTATCAAAAGGGTTGTGTGGTAAGTAGCTTGCTTATCAACCACATGGTTCCGGGTTCAGTCCCACTGCGTGGCACCTTGGGCAAGTGTCTTCTACTATAGCCTCGGGCTGACCAAAGCCTTGTGAGTGGATTTGATAGATGGAAACTGAAAGAAGCCCGTCGTATATATCATCATCGTTTAAACGTCCGCTTTCCATGCTAGCATAGGTTGGACGATTTGACTGAGGACTGGTGCAACCGGATGGCTACACCAGGCTCCAATCTAATTTGGCAGAGTTTCTACAGCTGGATGCCCTTCCTAACGCCAACCACTCAGAGAGTGTAGTGAGTGCTTTTACGTGTCACCCGCACGAAAACGGCCACGCTCGAAATGGTGTCTTTTATGTGCCACCCACACAAGAGCCAGTCCAGGGGCACTGGCAACGATCTCGCTCGAAAACCCTACAAGGCCAGTCAGGCGGTACTGGCAACGGTCACGCTCAGGATGGTACATCTTATGTGCCACACAAGAGCCAGTCCAGGGGCACTGGCAACGATCTCACTTGGCTGGCCGGGTCTTCTCACGCACAGCACATTTCCAAAGGTCTCGGTCAGTAGTCATCGCCTCAGTGAGGCCCAATGTTCGAAGGTCTTGCCTCACCACCTCAGCCCAGGTCTTCCTGGGCCTACCTCTTCCACGGGTTCCCTCAACTGTTAGGGAGTGGCACTTTTTCACGCAGCTATCCTCATTCATTCTCACCACATGTCCAAACCAGCGCAATCGTCTCTCTTGCACACCACTACTGACACTTCTTATGTTCAGCTTTTCTCTCAAGATACTTACAGTCTGACGGGTATGCACATTTACATTACACATCCAGCGGAGCATACTGGCTTCATTCCTTGCGAGCTTACGCATGTCCTCAGCAGTCACAGCCCATGTTTCACTGCCATGTAGCATGGCTGTTCGTACACATGCGTCATAGTCTGCCTTTTACCCTGAGTGAGAGTCCCTTTGTCGCCAGCAGAGGTAAGAGCTCTCTAAACTTGGCCCAGGCTATTCTTATTCTAGCGGTTACACTTTCAGCGCACCCACCCCCACTACTAACTTGGTCACCCAGATAGCGGAAGCTATCGACTACCTCTAGTTTTTCTCACTGGAATGAGATAGAAGTTGTTTCCTGTTTGTTTACAGTGTTTATTGCACCTGAACATCTGCCACATACAAAAACTAACTTTGTAGTTAATCTGCCGGGTACATCTTATAGAGTTACTACCTACTCCTTTACTGCATACTGAGCAGGGCCATCCACCTGAAGGGGTTTGTGTTTTATCTACCTTCCTACTTATTAGGATTTTGGTTTTTGCTAGGTTGAATTTAAGGCCCTTCGATTCTAGTCCTTGCTTCCACACCTTAAACTTCTCCTCTAGTTCTGATAGTGACTGCGCAATTAGTGCAAGGTCATCAGCATAGAGGAGCTCCCAGGGGCAACCTGTCTTGAATTCCTCTGTGATATATATGTATATGTGTGTGTGTGTTTGTCCCCCTAGCATTGCTTGACAACCGATGCTGGTGTGTTTATGTCTCCGTCACTTAGCGGTTCGGCAAAAGAGACTAATAGAATAAGTACTAGGCTTACAAAGAATAAGTCCTAGGGTCGATTTGCTCGACTAAAGGCGGTGCTCCAGCATGGCCGCAGTCAAATGACTGAAACAAATAAAAGAGTAAAAGAGTCATTTATCTTGGTCATAGTACTTTTTAAAAGAATATCTTGGTGGGTAGTTTCCTTAACCATCTTGATTAACCATCTTCAAAAGACTCTTGTTAATTAAAACAGCTCAACAAATTTTATGATCTATTCAAACAGACAGGCATTATCTTTTACTTGTTTCAGTCATTGAACTGCAGCCATGCTGGAGCAGTCTTGAATGGCTCAGTAAAATACTGTAAACTTTATCAACATATTTTACAATGGCTTAGTCAGAGGAGGAAGGGTAGCCCCTATGGTCCTTTTCATTAACTTCGACTGGTGAGACAAAGGGATTCCCAGATCAGATACCTTTCTCAAATACTTACTACAAAGTTGGCATCACTCAAGTCACTCGAAATAGAGGTGGAGGTATTAAACAAGATTATGAGCTAAATCTACCACCCAAAAATAGGAATGGTCCTTATGAGCTTTCACAGTTTCTACCAAGCTAACTGACACAAAATGGGTGACATAACAGTTGTGAAACCATACCTGCATTCGTTAACATTGTTATGAAAATTATTGTCTCAAGTCTTAGAGCCCATAAGGCTAGCTACTTGGTCTCCATGTATAAGTCACTGGAATCATAACACTCCCCTTGAACAGGACATCAGTCTGTCACAGGGTTACTCATTTAACCCTTTTGATACTAACTTCCTTGGGACTGCCCCTGGAAGTACTAACACACACATACTAATAATATATACAGTCACACATGATGGGCTTCTTTTGATGTCTGTTTACCAAATGCATTCATAGGAATTTGATCAGCCTGGGGCTATAGTAGGAGACACTTACCCAAGGTGCCATGCTGTGGGACCGAACCCAGAACCGTGTGGTTGAGAAACAAGCTTCTTAACCACACAGTCACACCTACCATGCCTGTGCTTCTGTAATTATAGAAATACTGCAAAGCAAGACAAAATATGCAGGTGAAGCCTTTTCCAACACACACATGCACTTGTGTATATATATATATATAGATGTGAGTGGATTTGGTAGATGGAAACTGAAAGAAGCCCTTCGTATATATCATCATCATCGTTTAACGTCCGCTTTCCATGCTAGCATGGGTTGGACGATTTGACTGAGGACTGGTGAAACCGGATGGCAACATCAGGCTCCAATCTAATTTGGCAGAGTTTCTACAGCTGGATACCCTTCCTAACGCCAACCACTCAGAGAGTGTAGTGGGTGCTTTTACGTGTCACCCACACGAAAACGGCCACGCTCGAAATGGTGTCTTTTATGTGCCACCCGCACAAGCCAGTCCAGGGGCACTGGCAACGATCTCACTCAAATCCTACGGGAGCCAGTCAGGCGGTACTGGCAACGGCCACGCTCAAAATGGTGCATCTCATGTGCCACCCGCACAAGAGCCAGTATATATATATATATGTGTGTGTGTGTGTCTGTGTTTGTCCCCCCCCCCCAACATCGCTTGACAACCGATGCTGGTGTGTTTACATCCCCGTAACTTAGCAGTTCGGCAAAAGAGACCGATAGAATAAGTTCTAGGCTTACAAAGAATAAGTCCTGGGGTCGATTTGCTCGACTAAAGGTGGTGCTCCAGCATGGCCGCAGTCAAATGACTGAAACGAGTAAAGAGTAAACTCCAGAATATGCACTACCAACCCATTTTGAAAGCACTATCTTTTTGATTGAAGAAACACAAAAATATACTGAAATAACAACTGCTACTTTGAACTCAAATTCTGTTAAGATTTACCTTTAGTAAATCTCAAAGTGGATCTTGTCAATGTCTTTTGTGGCTACAATTGGAGTCTTTCATTTTACTTGAACAAAATACTCTGATCATCATGTTACACCCTTTCATAACTATCTACAGCAAAATGGAATGTAAAGTATGACTTCAAATGAAGCCAATATGATCAATTTGATATGTCCTGTAAATTAGCATGGTGACAGACATACTACATATCCTGTTACTGAAGGGATTTGTGTGGTGGTGTTCCATCATTTGTCTTTAAAAGCTAATATCACCTGGAATTGTTGCTTGTCAGAGAGGTAATGTAGCTTACAACCATAATCTGTCCTTAAAGTACAAGCAGGATTAAAAAGGTCTGTTTGGAAGTCTGATCTGTAATCTCATTGTTTGAAGGAGGCTGTACCTTATTTTGTTAATCTAGGAAATCCAAGAGGTCAAGTTAATCTCAGTGTAATTTGAAATTCAAGCATAAAAGACCAGATCTGGGTACCCCAAAGCATTTTATCTGAGGTTCATGAAAATTAGCATTTAATCAAAACAATCTCTATCATTTTAAAATTCACTTTTCCATACTTGCATGAGTTGGATGGAATTTTTCAGGGCCGATCTCTCCTTGGCTGGATGCTCTTCCAATCACCAACTCTCACCAGTTTCTAAGTAAGGCAATATTCCTCCATTGTCTAGACATATCTTCATTGGCACTATCACATGATCTCAAGACAAGGACCCCCCCCATCATCATTTAATGTTTGCTTTCCATGCTGGCATGGTTTGGACAATTTGACAGGAGCTGGCAAGGCGAGAGGCCACACCAGGTTCCATAGTCTGTTTTGGCTTGGTTTCTACTTCTGGATGTCCTTCCTAATGCCAAACTCTTTACAGAGTGTACTGGGTGCTTTCTATGTGGCACTGTCACCAGTGCTTTTTACATGACACACTCACCTGTGCTTTTTATGTGGCACCAGCACCAATGTCTTTTACATGTACCTTGGTTTCAGGATATCAATTCTGCAGTCAGTGGCTCTTCTTGAGTACAGCAAAGCACCACATATCTCACCCCTCCTCCACAGGGCTTCTTTCAGTTTCCACCTAACATTCACAAAGCTTTCACCTGGGGTTATAGTAGAGGACACTTGCTCAAAGTGCCATGCAGTGGGACTGAACCTGAAACTATGATTGAACAGCAAAACTTCTTAACCACACAGGCACAAGACCACATTATTTTAGGGAGGCTATAATTGATTAAATTAACCCCAGCACTCGATTTGTATTTTATTTTATTGACCCACTACCTCTATAGAATTTGAACTTAGAATGTAAGAGGCCATAATTAAAACTGCAAGTTACTTTTACCTGATATACTCTATCCATTCTACAGTTCTCCTGGTCCTCTATTAATGGGTAATAATAATATAGGTTTCAAATTTTGGGGGAGGGGGTAAACTTATTACATTGACCCCAGTGCTCACCTGATACTTATTTTATGGACCTTGAAAGGATGAATGACAAAGTCAGCTTTGGTGGAATGTCAAATCAGAACGTAGAGATGGGTAAAATGTCTCTAAGCATTTTGCCAAGCGTGCTAACAATTCTGTCAGCTTGCTACCTGGATAACAATGATATACTTTTCTACTCAAGGCACAAGGCCCGGAATTTTTTGGGAGGGAGCCAGTCGATTACGTCGACCCCAGTACCTAACTAGTATTTAATTTATTGACCCCTGAAAGGATGAAAGGCAAAGTCAACCTTGGCGGAATTTGAACTCAGAACGTTTAGACAGACGAAATACCGCTAAGCATTTTGCCTGGCGTGCTAACTTTTCTTCCAGCTCGCCGCCTTCTGGGTAATAATGATATAGCAAAGGGTTATGTCTTGGTAGAGCAGAAGATTAAATGATTTATATTCATCTGAATTCTGGATATAAATCTTACCATAGTCAACCATGAGGTCAAGTCCTCATCGCAGAGTGACGGCTGGTGTCCTTAAATGACCCTGAGAACAATGTCAGGATTGTACAAGCTCCTGGTAGGACCTCCCATACTGAACAGGTCAAAGAATAGAGGTCAGACAATATGTACCACCTCTTTGTGTAGGAGGCTATACCTCTAGCTAGAAAAAAAAGCAAAGTTACAGAATCATCAATGATATTTCAAAACCAACAAGACCTGAAAGAGGAAGGCCTTCCATACTGAGGGAGGGCCCTTCCCAGAGTGGAGAAAAGCCAATGGCCTATGCTTCTCAGGGAGCAAAGGGCTTAAATAAGTAATAGCCAATTTCACAAAGTTTCATCAATTTAAATACGTTATTAGAACTCTGTGATTTGGTAAATAGTAACTTACTTCTAGATAGACTGTCAAAAGAAATTAATGTTATTAACATTGTTTTGTCAAATATTTAGAATTTATAGCATTTGCTCTGCTTGGATTGAAATTTAATTTTCCATTCCTATGACACAACTTACCTAAACCCTTTTCTCCCTATGGAACATAAACTATCAATGACATTTCCATATTGTTCTTGACTCTGGGCTGTTCTCCCTGGGGGAAGAACATCCTTTCCCAGATCTTGTTGGTGTTGAATTGTCATTGATGCTTTTGTAACTTTCTTTTTTCTAGGTAGGGTTGTTGGCCTTTCACAAACCTATTTTTACCTGTAAGAAGTGGTAGCACACCTGAGTCTGGTCTCTATCTTTTGACACTGTCCAGCATGGGAGACCTTACCAGGAGCTTGCACTCCACTGATATAACTTTCAGGCTCATTGAGACACACAAGCTACCAAACAGCCACAAGGACTGAGTCTTATGGTGGCCAATGAGACAAAGTATGATAGCACTAAAACTCATTAGGAAGACTAACACAAGAAAGTGAACTGTATGAATCAATAATAATAATATAAAATGCATCCAATCACAAAAATAAAGAACATCGATGCAATGCATCATAACAATAATAAAAGCTGGTAATACAGGAAACATTTCAACTCATGGGAAGAAGAATCCAGGCAGTTGATATAAGAGGCTGTGGTGATGTAGAAATGTACACATATGCTCAAAAATAATGTTGATACTATGTACATATCTCAGTATCAAATAAGAACATAACAGAATAGATATAGCTGCTGGGAGATTATGACAAAAATATAAACAGCTGACTAATGAGAAACTAACTGATCCACTATCCAAAGTGATTTCTTACACCACTGCTTGTGCTCATTGATATTAGTTGTTTTTATGTAACAAGACCATTTAATATCAACTATGTTTAAATGCCTGAGATGAATTGTTGATGAGAATATAGTTTTCCACATTATTAATTTCATGTTGAAACTGTATATTTACACTGTTTATATCTATACGGTTTTGACCTTTCTTCATCATTGGAGAAAGTTCAAGACTAGATTTGAATTAGGAATGAATTTGAATTAAGACTCTATAAGGTTCCAACTTTGAATCCAGTTTGGGACACTCAATATAACCAAGAATAAGACACCTGCAAATAATTGGAGAATTTAGTGCAAATCTAAATACTGTACGGTATGCCGAAGAGAATAAGAGCATGTAGAATTATAAGATAATTCAACAATATCTTTTTGAAGCCTAACCTCCTAGAGTTTGGTTTCAAGAAAGATTCATAGAGTTTGCAATTCAATAACTCAACAAAATATTTCAAGCATTCGATAAGTTTGTCTCAATACAGTCAAGAATGCAAACTGAATTTGCCATTCTGATTTTCAAAATATTTTCACTGAGCAGTTTCTACTTAATCAAACATCCATCTTATAAATTATTCTCATTTCAACGAGGAAGAACTTTCATGTGTTTACCTTATGTACTCAAGAATTATATAACATAAAACAATATAATGAGGAAATATATAACTTAATAGGATAGCTGTTCATGTCTAACCATATGAGTTTAGCATCATTTCTTATAAATGAGCAGCACAACATTCTCCAAACAAGGAAGGTACTCACAAATTTGGAATTATTTTCTGGCAAATTGCTTCTCAATGATATCTATAGAGATGAGTCCTGAATTCTGCTTTAAGAGACTAACATATATTTAGTATGCTCAAGTCACAGAATCTTCCAGACTTTTCCTATTTAAGATAATGATGAGATTTCCATGGTAATGAGCTGTGAATTTTGAGCCTGCTTTAGCATGAGACAAGAGTCACACCTAAGATTATTCAGAAAATGGTGGTTCTATAAGAATCACCATTTTCTGAATAATTATTCATGAGATTTATTCACACGAATGGGGTCATGTCTGTCTTAAGACAAGTTATTAATTGGTCTTATATATTCCTAATATCAGCTTTTTAACTGCTTAATTGAAATGTTCCTAACTGAAAATGTGTGTTTTTTTTTTAATAAAAAAAGCAAACGTATACACAGAACGAACACTGGATCTCATTTTGAAGTAATCATAACAAGTAATGGTATTTTAAATATTTTCAGCTGGTAACTCGGTACTACTCAGGTAAAAAGCCATCCATCTCACTGTGAAGTGACATCTACAAATCTATATAGGTGCTTATTACCTGCAATAACATCCTTTGGAAATATTTGGACAATTTTTAATTCTACATAAAGATGAAATTAAGAAATGTTTTCCAACATTCATGCGCATCTTTTTAAATAAAATTTCAGTAAAATATAATCGGAGTATATCACCTTTCCACAAAGAAACAATAATAATCTATTGGTTCTTGGTTACATGAAACGAAACTAGTAAATAATGTGGCACAAAATTGCAAATTATATCCCTTAGAACAATTAATGAAACAAGGGAGAGAATTATTAAACAAAACAGAGTTTCTTCTCTTGTACTGATAAATACTTAAAAGCACTGAAAAATTCATAGAAAATGCGAGTTAAGTATGATTAAGAAGTTTGCTTTGCAACCAGGTGGCTCTGAATTCACTTCCACTTTAGAGCATCATCTGCATATATCTTCTATCATAAGTATTGCTGGGCGAATATTGCATGAGTGTAATTTGGTGGATGTAACTGTTGAAAAACTTTTGAAGGCGGAGTCCCAGCCAGGGTCAAAGTCCAAATATATCTTCTATCTGTTTCAATCAGACTGTGGCCATGCTACAGAACCGCCTAAAAGAACTTTTAGTCGAAAAAATCTACTCGAGTGTTTAATTTTTTTTACTAAGCCTGGTACTTATTCTATCAGACTGTCCTGCTGAACCTCTAAGTTCGTAAACACACCAACACCAGATGTCAAGCGGTGGTGGGGATCACACACACACACACACACACACACACACACACACACACACACATTGGATTGAGGAATAATTCATGAGTGTTTTTTTTTCAAATTCATTCTAAACAAAAAAATCCCATCGTTCAATAAGTTTTTCGATGCCTCGGCGATAGAAATTTCCCGGTCTTGACTCAAAGAATTCGAGGATGAAGGTCTTGTTTTGCACGCGGAGTCGCTTGTTTGTCGGGGCTGAGCCAATCTTTTCGTTGCTTCATATTGACGTAAAGACCCCATTTTTCATCACCAGTGACAATGCGGTGAAGAAAACGTTTGTGACCATGTGTTGAGTAATGTGGAGCGAGCAAACTGGCAGCAATTGTGGAGCGTTGATTTTTGTTGTGTTCGCTCTAAGTGTGTGGCATCCAAGCGCCGAGTTTCGGAACCTTGCCCATTGAGGGAAGGTGGTTCACCTCAGATTTATTTTAAAATCACAATCCATCTACTCCGCCAATTCTCTGATCATTTGACGTGAATTTTCGTGAAAAAGTTGATTCGATCGCTTTTCATCGACCGTTGTGTGATCCGTCCTTGAGGTCAAAATTCCCAATTTTGAAACGGGAAAACCAATGGCAGGCGGTACTATGAGGCATTACTCCTCCATATATACAACACAAATCTCACGAGCAGCTTCCGCAGCCTTAACACATCGATTAAATGCAAAAGCAAATGGTGTCGAAAATGCTCAGTTTTGTTCACTTGACATTCCATTTCAATGATCCGAAAATACACAAAAATCAATAAAATTAAAAAATTAAAAATACTATCTTGTAGAGCAAAATGTTCTTTTAAAAAACAAAACATT